>NC_090449.1:903910242-904212174 GCF_031143425.1 Pleurodeles waltl | reverse complement strand
ATGTAGAACTCAAGATATTAATTTTTAAAGAGTAAACTGCAATGTAGTGCTTAGAAGTCAATAGTGCTAAAGGTTCCTTGAGGTTGCACTAGACCAAGGTAAATCCAAAATTCAGGCCGACTGCAATGGAGGGCAGGCCGGCTACAGGACTCAGACAGAGCCCACTGAAAAAGTACCTTGAATGGCACAAGCGTCGACGTCAAGTAGCAATGCAAAGGTGATGCATTGGTCCCGATCCACGGAGTCGAGTAGATTCTTCATGTCAAGCCTCAGAGTCAGGTGCCGTGTCGGCATAGAACTCAATTGAGAGGTATGCAATGCATCCACATCAAGCTGTGCAGCGATGTTCTTGGTTCAGTGCTGCATCACCATTGAACCTTGCAGTCAGGTCCTGTGTCGTCATCGAATCAGCAATGTGTCGGCATAGGAGGGCACTGCATCGGTTCAAGCAGCGCAACAACTTGCAGAGAAACAGCTGCAAAACCCAATTCTAAGGCCCAGGACTGGATTGGCACCTCAGGTAAGGGTAGGGCTTACAGATAGTAGAGTTCAGCAGCAGAAGCAGAGTTGCAGGCAGTCTTTGATGTCCCTGATCCTGCAAGACCCGGGGACAAGTCAGCGAGCCCATGAACAAACTTGGGTTCCAGGATGTAGAAAGCAGGTCCAGTCCTTCTCACTCACATGCAAGAAGAAGCAAGCAGTAGGTCAACACAGCAAAGCAGGTAGCAAAATGGCAGTCCCTCCTACAGTCATCACTGAGCACTGAGCAAGCAGCAGGCCAACACAGCAAAACAGTTAGCAAAGTGGCAGTTTCATCTGCAGCACAGCATCTCTTCTTCCACGCAGATTGTCCTTGCTTTCAGCAAAGTTCTGATTTGTTGACGTTTTGGGTCCAGTATTTATACCCTCAGCCTTTTACGTGGATGAGCATCAAAGAAAAGCTTTTGAAGTGCACAAGGTCTCTGCCCTTCCTTCCCTGGCTCCAGACCCTCTGCAGGGGGTTATGCAGCCTTTTGTGTAAGGAGAGGAAGGATTCAAGTGAGTCAGCTCCTCCCTCCCATCAGCCTGATGATGGACAATCAGTGGCAGGCCTGAGATGCCTAAAGGGTTCCTGTAATGGATGGCACAATCAGTGCTGTAGGCCCACTAGTAGCCTTTAATTTACAGGCATGGAGCACATTTAGGCCCTCATTATGACACTGGTGCTAAAAACCGCCTACCACAGCGGTGACGGCTGCCAAAAGACCGTTGCCGCGGCTACCAGCCGTCTGCCATATTATGTACACAGCCGGATTTCCGCCAGAAGGATGGCAGATGTCCGGCTGTGGCCATGCCAGGGGATAGCGGTAAGGTGGCGCTGCTGCCAGCAGCAGCGCCACAGCAGTAGACCGCCGCCTGCCGCATTATGAGAATTAATAGGGCGTGGTGGTGTTCTGCTGGCAGACGCTGCAGTTGGCAGCAGCACCCGTCCCGTTTCCTGTCGGAGGACCCCTTGGACACAGGTAAGTGGGTGCTCCGACAGGGGAGGGGGTGGGAGGTGTTGTGTGTGTGTGTGGGTGTGTGTGTGTATATGTCTGTGCATGCATGTATGCGGGCGTGTGTGTGTTGCGTGTTGTATGTGTGTGCATATTTGGGGGTTTGAGTGCGTGTATGTTGAGTTGTGTGAATGCATGTCTGTGTATATGTATGGAGTTGTGTGTGGATGTGTGTGTGAATGGATGTATGCATGCGTGGATGAATGTTGGAATGGGTGTATGCATGCGCGTGTGTGTGTGTGAAGGGAGGGGCGTGTATGAAGGGGGGCTCTGGAGAGAAAGGGGGTTTGGGAGGAACCTGTGGAGGGGAGGGATGGAGGTTGGGAAGACCCCTATCAGTGAGAGGGAAGGGATTACCTGTCACTGATAGTGCCTACCGCCATGGTTTTCGTGGCGGTAAGGAGGCCACAAAAACGATGGCGGTAGGCGGGGTCATAATCTTGCAGGCGGGCAAGTGACGGCTGGAGATCGATGCCTCCAGCCCGGTGGCCATTACTGCTGTGGCACATTGGCGGTTTGGCTTCAGCATGGAAGTCAAAAAGCTTGAACAAGTTTTTAAGGTTCACTTCAGAAAGGGACTTGTAACTGTTTTGAAGAAAAACATTGAAATATCTTCCAATACAGAACAAGACTTTATGACTTTTGGAGAGAGAAAATGTTTGTCCCTGCCATTGATCCAAAGGTGTGATTCTTGAAGCAGGTCTTTTATGTTGGAGCCCTAGAGATTTCTTTCTGAAAACTTTGCAAGACCTAATTCAGAATGGTGCTGGGAAACTTAAGAGGGTCGAAACAGAAACTCAAGCTGACACCATGGAACTGCTGGTCAGAATCTTTTCAACATTTTCAATCTTTCTTCTTCTGCATAAACAACCACAGGAGAAAAACTCTAAGGCCAAAGGAGTTTAGGAGAGGGCATTTAGAAACTCACAGTGTGTCAGTCTGCAGTCAACATCAAAGTCCAATCTTGGTCCAGTCACCACTAGTCAGCTGGTTTATCCGGAAAAAAAACCTTTTTGCAGCTTTTTGTGTCCATGTATCTACCCAGGAGCTCAACCAACTGGTCCTTGTAGTCAACTTCTTCATCCTGGGTACAAGATGGTGCAGCTCCAGTTCTTTAGGGCTTCTCACAGGTCACAGCCAGCAGCTCCATTTCTCTTCTTTTCTTCCACAGGACAGGTAGGTGTTTGGAGGAGGGTTCCTGGGGATGTAACATTCATGCCTGGCACCCGCTAGTCGATGGGGAAGTTCCCGCTAGTCGATGGGGAAGTTCCAGAGCACTCCCCAAACAAAGTTCCCAGGGGCAATCCTACCCACCAATTCAACAGTTCCTGCTTGCAATACTGCAAACTATTCCTCAGTGAACCTTATTCTCAACTTTCAGAAGGTCTAGTCCTTCTCCCAGAGTCTGTGTGCCAGCTCATTGCTGTAGCCAGGGTAATGAACAGTCCCCTCTTCTGTGGTCACTCAAAGCCAGTTCTAGAGGTAGACTTCCTTCCACAGGCTTTGGTGCCACTCTGACTTTAGTCATTGACCCTTTTCAGGTGTCACTGAACATTTGCTTAATGATGTCCCTAGGTCCACCCTAATTGGTTTTCTTGCAAGGGGAAGAATATACCACTCTATACCTAGGCCATTGTCTTTGCTCTGGGAGCGGATTTCACATCTCTTTCACACCTCATTCAGTGCAAGGACAACTGGGCAGTTGCTGGAGAGCCTATGCTAATGAACCTCAAGTAGATTCAGGCAGTGTAAAGGCAACTTTCTAAAAGCTTCATCTTTTACATATTGAATGAAAGGTGACTACACCATTAGATTTTATATTTATTAAATGTAAAAAAAGAGGCTGACTTACAATTTGGTGGACAGAAGGTACTGGGTCAGCATGGCGGAGGATATTGCCTCTATCATCCTGAGGGGTTTCCGCTGACAAATTAATAACTGTCCATCAACCCGGTGGATGTCTAACATTGTCAGGAACCACTAACACAGTGGTTCCTGTCTGTTTTGTAATAGCTTTCTAGACTGCTCCTTCAAACAATTTGACTACCCATCTAAAGTTCAAGCAGAAACAAAGCAGGCATTTGTTTTTTGAAAATGAAACACTAATGACCTCATCATGGGTGTTTTCTCCCATGGTGTGGGGAACTAATTCCTTTTTTTGTTCCTCTCCCTCCCTGCCACATTGGTGATGGACAGGAAATAAAAGCCAACAGGTTGTCCACTCTAAATTGGGCAGGCGGTTGGATGACTAACTCCTACCACCCCAGCTCTGATGGGCTTTAGAAGGAGTATGCTGGCCAAAGAGCTAAAGTAGGGTCCCCCATCAACATACTTTCGGTCTACCTACCTCTATATCAGGCATTCATGCAGTGAGTTCAGGGAAAAGGTTCCTCCTCTGTCATTGTGATGGAGTATCCTAAGTCTTTTAATGGCGTCTGTAGCAGATATAGGTCAGAATTCATGGTTTAAAGTGCATAATCGATACTTTGAATTGTCCTATGTACCACTTACAGTCTGAGAAGTGACAATGTCGTTTTTTGGCTTTATCATTGGGGGTACATGACCTTTTTAATGTCACCCATATTCCACTCTTAAATATTATGGACTCTACTTTGTGGGTGGCAATTTGTGCTTAGAGGTGACCAATGTATTATTATAAACCAAGCTTTCCTACCTCTCAATAGGGTGAAGGATCAATCTGATGCTGTAAGGCTACATATGGTAGACCAAAGCTATATTTCACTGCCTACTCAATGAATGGCACAATAGATGCCTCAGGGCACAGGTCAGGCCTTGGCTACTTTTTTATTTCTATATACTAAGGACTTGCAGGCAAGAAATAGGTCAATAGGTCAGCTTGGGGTAAGCCAATTTAAACATGTTTAAAGGTGAAGCACAGACACTTGTCGCTGTAAAGTGCACAGAGGTCTAATGCCAGCACAACAGATAGGGCACAAATTGGGGGCAAACCATGTGAAAAGGTGGTTATTGCCTACACCTTGTTGTTAATGCATCCCCCCAGGATCCATTTTCGAAACATTCTATCCCAGTCTTAGGGCCTAAAAGGTTTGTTTGCACTGGGATCAGAACTACAAGTTGTGAGATAATTATCTCAGATTTCCCTTGACAGAGTCTGGCAGGTTAACTTTTCTGAAATTTATCAAGGGAAAAGGATTGTAAAAAAAGCCAAAATACAGGGAGATCAGTGTGCTGCATTACAGAATTTGGAAACAACGAACAAAGAGTATTGACCATATGTGTTAAATACATCTCACTGGGGTAATGGTACTTGCTGCTTATTAACTGGAGACAGTATGACTCACCTAGAGGACAGCCACTTCCTGATGAAACCTTATATGTCACAGCTTTATAGCTGAAATAAGGCCATATGAAATATTAACTTGATTTTGGCTGTTGTGCTCTACCTCTTCTGATTCTGTGGTCTGGTGGATGATCACAATTTTAGTAAAATTCCAAAACTTAGGCCCAGATTTACAAAAAAATGATTGAGCGCGATGCTGCGCCAAATTTGGCAGTGCCATGCTGCATCATTTTCAAAACGTGTTTTACTCTGCGCCGTTGGTAAAGTTGCAGCAGAGCGCCAATGCAGCCACCCTTTCACCATTGTGCAAGGATGGCTGCACTGCGGGGGATACCTTCTTGCACAAAAACAATCTTCAATGGCCTTTTGCTTGATCTATGTGTGCTGCAGAATGTAGCACACATAGAAAGAGCAAAAAATGAGAAGAAATGAAAGCATTTCTCCTTGTTGTGCCATGCTAACACCACCCCTGGGGTGGCATTAGATTTTGGCGGTGGCTCAGATTTATGAAAACGTATAAATCTGGGGCAGCATCATAATGCAATGGGTGTTGCTGTGGCATGCCCACAGCAACACCCATTGCATGCCATTCCACACAAGTGCTTAATGCCACTTGTAAATACAACGCAGTGCATAGTGCCACCGGAGCATCACTAAAAGTGGCAGTACGGTGGCGAGAGATATGGCCTTGTGATTCTGGCCCTTAGTTTATTTGCCCAGGGTATCCACACTCACTTACACCAATGAGGCACTGAGGATAACATGTTAGTACATTGACAATGTTATGTCTTGAAGGAGGTCCACTGGTAGCAACATATTACCGCCATTAACCTTTCCTTGAAGTCATTGATTTATTATCTGTGGTCAGTGATAATGTGCAAACCTCAATATATGTTAAACATGGTGGTGCCCCAGGGGCACAATTGAACAATGAAACACAAGGCGGTGGGCACTCCAGGTAGTTATTGGCCAGTTTGGAGTCAGAGGATCTAAAATGTGGGTGAAGTTCCAAAATAATTGTTGTATTGTGTGTTTGTAATGAGACTAGTTAGGTGGAAGGTCACAGGAAGTATTCATACTGGAGTTGTTTTTGTAATGAGGCTTACGTACTGGAGTTTTTTGGTGATGAGACTCCACAATGTCAGTCCTATTGTAATATATTGGCTGGTTTTGAGGGCACAAAAAGGAGTATACAAAAATGACAACAGCAGAGCTGAGTCACAATATAAATCATTGGTTGGTGGTGTCATAATAGTTTTAGGAATTGCAATCAGTTCTAAGGAGATTTTCACCTGCGAAAAATGCTGATTCTCTGTAGGGATTTATGGAACCATATTTCAGACAACAAACAGGTATCTCTCATGATTTTCTCATGGAAATTAATGATGGTGCCCTAGAAGCTAAAATGAGTTCACAGTTTCTATACATTCACAAATAAGTTCCTCATTCATGGGAGATAAATGCTTTGCATGCTAAGTAAAAAGTACTACATATAGAAGCAACTGCCTTTCAGTTGAATCCTCAGTATTCTACTGCAAGTTGGCCACAGAGTTCTATTAGAGGACTACCATTCTATATCTAAGGCAAAGTGATGCACATCTCAACACCATGGTGTTGGAATAAGAACTGTGGAATTGAAATTGTTTCCTATGGTGTTGAATACAGTAAATTAATGAAATTAAGGGTTTCATTTTATCATATAAATTATGGTTAAGGTTCTAGAAAGTTAAATCAGGGCATATTTTCCATAAGTACTCAGCTATCTTTCTCACCCATTTTCGGACAAAGGGCCTCATTACGAGGCTGGCAGACTGACTGTCGGCCCGCTAGCCCCGTGGTGAGAAGCCCGCTGTGGTCCCCGAGCTCTTCCTTTCAGGCCTATTACAACTTTCCCACTGGGCTGACCTGCAGAAATCAAGGTTCCCATCAGTCAGCCCAGTGGGAAAAGTGCAGCAGTGTTGTTCCTGGCTTATAAGTGAGCTGGCTGCATTGCTGTGACATCCAGAGTGCACCAGCACCCTTGAAATGCGGCCTGCCTGCACAGCAGACAGTGCACATTTAAAGGGTGCTGGGCTGGGGGGGGGGGGCTGCACTGCCCATGTCACATGCTGGGCAGTGCAGGGGAACCTCTATGGCTCCCTGCACTTGTACTCCATTAGCCTTTTCATGGCGATCAGACTGCCAAGAAAAAAACTGGTGGAGAACAAGGTTTTAATCAGCAGGGTGGTGCTGAGTTCAGCACTGCCATGGCTGATTACAACCAAGACAGCCATCACTCCGTCAGGATCTTGGATCCTGGCGGAGACAGCGTCGGTTGACGGGTCCGCTCACCAACCTAGTAATATGGCGGTTGGACTGCCACAGCCACAGTGGTCCGACCGCCACCACAAGTCTGGCAGTTATAGGACCACCAGCCTCCTAATCAGGCCCAAAGTCTGACATGCTGAGCAAAGCATGTTTTTTCCAACATCAGATGAGCCTGGAAGCTGACTCTCCACTGCTCTATTGCACCTCCACCAAGGAAGTTTAGTGAACAAATGGAGTACTAACATTCTAAATTCAAGACAAACATGAGGCAATAGTGAATGTCACTTTGCTGGAAAAGGACCTTGTGAATTTAAAGCTTTTCCTATGAAGTAGGCTGAAGTAAATAAACAATGTGTTAATGTAGATATTAAATTAGCTACGTTGAACATGGATGGGGGTATTTCTCTTTTTAGTCAATTATGGCATAAGGTATTTTCAAAGAGACTACAACTGGTAATTTGCGAGGTACCTACCTAAATCCACCATCTACTTACGTACTTTCGTTCTCTTGTTATTCAAGCTACCCATTCTCTCTGTATCTTAATACCTCCTCAATTTTAAAATAGTAACATTGTAGTGGACAATTACGATTTTTCATCCAACTTTTAAATGTGTTGGGATATTTCGGAGAGCGAATTTACATTGAATACATTCGTGCTCCAATCGGTAGTGAGACCCTCAAATGAGTTGCTGTTAAGACATTTATTTTTTTCTTTTTAGTTGTTTGCCACTTCCTCATGCCAATAGTTGCATCCACCTGTATGAATATGCACTAGATTCAAAATAATTTTTATTGTGTGCTAAATATAAGGAAACAATAACATACACATGATGATATATATATATATATTTTTTATGTGTTACTTTGTATAATTTATAAATAACTACAAGGTTAATTGACTCATCCCACACCCAATTTTACTACAATGATCTCCCCAATCCCTTTCTATAGACTCTTCCCTGTTCCATCTCTCCTTCACTCATCTCAAACCTCTTCTTACTACTGTGATCTCCTAATTAACACTAATGGATTCTTCCCTCATCTATCCCTCCATCATTTTATATAATCCAACTAACAGACTCACATGTCCTCTTCTCATATTAAATCATAGCTCCCTAAATAAATGCTAATACTGTACTCACATTTCCCTATACTAATCCACCACTAACCCTTTTAGGTTCCGGAGTAGCATGCTACTTGCTGAAAAGCATGTCAATGCCTCATCAGGGGTAGTAAGCGCTATATAAATTAAATTACAATTAAAAATTTAATTAAATAAACATTTTTAAATTAGTGACTTTGTAGATCAGATAAAAATATAAGGATCCTATTGTAAAATACAGTAAAAACTGCCATGAGCAACTTAATAGTCTGAGACTCAGAACAATGGAAATATGTAATAGAAACACGATGAAAGTGGTGTTGTGGGCAGTCTTAATTACAGGAAAGTTTGGCAGAAAAGATAAGACTAATTTTCTTCTACACACTTGGGCTTCTGCACATAAAAATATGAATGATTCTAAAGCTGTCTTTTCCAGCAGCAGGTCATCCAGTGTAGTTGTGTTCTGTGTCCTAGGTAAAAAATTGAGTTTCTTATTAGAACTCTGGGATGTTCAGTAGAAGTTGTTATTTGAACAACACATTGGGCCATATGTATGAAGCATTGCAATTGCGAATCCCAAATAGCGATTTTTACTGAATCGCTATTTGGAATTCACAAAATGCAATGTAACAAGGCAATCGCAAAATATTTTACTAAAAGAATCACAACTGCAAATAGCGATTACCAAATAGCAATTCAGTAAAACTGCGAATCGGTATTTGGTAATCGCAAATTGCAAGTTTTGCATTCTCGAGCAGCATGATGACATCACAATCAGAAAGTGAGTCAGTGCATGATGTTTCCAGAAGTTACAGTCACAGGAGCAGGCAGACCGGTTGAGCACAGCACCAAGGAGGCACTCAGGAGTGTCAGCCAGGACCCTAAGACACGATGGCCACTGAGGGGAATGACAAGGAGGCAGGAGGAAGAGAGAGAAAGCTCAAGTTCAGTGAGCAGGAATTGGAGGTGCAAACGGAAGAGATTGTCAAGAGCCATGATAAGATGTTTGGGGAAAACTCACTCCATATTCCTGAGAGTGAGAAGAGAACATTGTGGAGTGACATCTAGGCAAAAATCAGCACAGTGGGTCTTGAGCAGCAGTAGATCTGCAAGCAGTGGTACAATTTAAATTCACATGCTAAGGAGAGGGTAGCAACCAGGCTGAAGGATATAAGGAGTGCTAGCGGAGGACCATTCACGCAGACACCATCCACCACCTTGGAGGACATGGTGGAGTCAACACTGCAACTTGAAGCAGTAGTTGGTGTCACCAACATAGACACCTCAGGCACACCGGTCACCAGCAAGGGTAAGGGCCATAATTAATTGAATCACCATATGTGCATTAAAAAATTGTTCCATAGAGAAATTACATCTTACCACACACTGTGTACAATTGTCCATTCCACACTTCCCATACTAGCAAACAATGCCTTATGGAAGTGGAAGGCCATACTCCAACAGTGCACCCAGAACAAAAGTTGCAGCATTGTGTATAAGCATACAGAGAGACAATACAAACAACAATTAAATACACTATGCCAGGAACACAGCTTACTACAAATTGTAACTGTGAACTGAGACATGAAAAAGTACTTTTCAACTGACATACTGCACATTGATGTTGCAGATTTTCCTGCACCAGATGCAGTAGAAATAGAAACAGGAGGGAATGAGGAAAGCCAGCAGTGGTCTGAGACCCACATCATCATGTTTATTACACCAGGACCACCCAGACACAGGGCTACAGTGGAACCACTCTCTGAGTTTACTTAGGACTCTGATGACTTGCCAAGAGATATGCATACACCGCCTTCAGATGGTAGACGTACCCACTTTCACCAGTCCCTTTTCCAACATCAGTACATTCCTATTGGGAGATGTTGAGCATATGTCAGACAGAGCTCAGAGGAAGATGAGGGCCCATCTCTGTTTGATGGTCTGGAGGCATCCATGTTAAAGGTACAGTGCCTACAGTGTAAGAACATGAAATCAATGCACAGGCAGTTGGTGTCTCTCAGTCACAACATGTGTCAGCTAAATGCAACAGTGCAGGAAGGACAGAGAGCTACAGCAGACGATCTAAGGGAGATGACAAATGCAATTAAGGAACTCTGCACAGTAATGCAGCAGGACCATGTCAACCACTATAGGCGCCATCACCAATTAATGGATAGATTGGATGGGTTTAGCAGATCTGTCAATAATCTCACTAATGTAACTGCTTTGCTGTCACGAAGTGCAGTGGGCATGCAAGTGGAAATGGTACATTGAATTGGGGACATTGCATGGGGGTGGTGCAGGTTGCCAATGCATTGGAGACCGAGCAGATAGCCCGGAATGCTGCCAACAGCAACCTGGGTGATGGGATAGTGAGGAGCTCTCTGGCCTCAGTAGTGTGAGTTCCCCTGTGATGGAACTTAGGCATCGCCGTTCCAGATACTGTACTGACTCAGAGCCCGCAACAAGAGATGCTGCTGAGCCCACTGACCATTCAAGTGGAGTGCATGGATGCAAAAAGTAAGGTGGACATGTGCTGGGCCTTGCATATTTTGTGACATTGCATTACTTATATTATGTTAATAGTATATCATTTGATTTAAGTACAAATATTGCTTTTCGACTATCTATGTTCTATGCCTACATATTTGATCTGAAGTTAAAGAAATTAGTGTGATACCTTTAGCAAAAAATTAACCATATGTGTTGTTTTCTTTACTTATATCAAAAGTAGTTGCGCATAATCTCTGCATGTTTTTGCCTGCCATCTGCTGCTCTGGATATGGATCAGTCTGCTTGGCGACGGGATGGCAATTGCTCTGTATCTGTGGGTTCCAGTGGTATACCTCTTGTTGTTGCAATGTTGTGCATCATAGCACACGTGGCCATAATCTTACAGCACGTCTCAGGAGGGGTCTGTAGTGCCTGCCACTTTTGTGCAGGTGCTGGAAGTGACTCTTCAGCAGGCCAAAGGTTCTCTCAATGACACTTTGCATTCTCCTATGTGCCGCAATGTAGCGCCTTCACTTGGTGAGGCTGAGGTATGATGTGAGGATGAAGGACCGCATTGCATATGCACTGTCTCCTACAATGACAGGAGTGAAAATTGAGTCATTCTCATCTCTGACCTCACCTGTACAATATCCTACATTGTTCTGTGTGAAATTACCAAGTAGGTATCCTTCTCCAAACACTCCAGCAAGTAGCCGTTTGTATATTCCACTATGTCTGAAGATGTACAAGTCATATGTGCTACCAAGGAATCTGGCCACTAAATCAGTGATGATTTGTGAGGCATTACAAATAACCTCTATGTTCATGGAATGGCTATTTTTTCTATTCCTATAAATGTACTCAGTGTCAGATGGTGGACAGATTGCGACATGTGCCCCATCAATGCAACCAATGACTTCTGATAAAAATGTAATTTTCTGAGCTGCAAGTCCTGTAGGGTGTTGGGGCATTTGATGTGCTCATTGATTTTAGATAACATTGCATTCAGAGCGCACTTTGGGACACAATTTAAGCTGCTGCTATAACCCCCTCATAGCTTCCTGAGGTTAAGAGGTGCAAGGAGCATAACACCTGCACGTGACATTAGTTCTGTGAGTGTGGCAATGCAGTTGTGGTTGTAAATCTGGTATTAGGTCTAGTATCGCAAAATTCAACCTATACTTAACATATGTCTCCTACTCTGTTGGGTCAAACAAAGTAATGCGCACTCTGAAAATGTGCTCCTGTCTCCTCCTCCTTCTCCTCAAACCTGCCAGAATCCTCATCCTCCTCACCATGAAGTAGAGTGCAGCCATTGTTGAAAAGGGCTGATGCACTCTGGGCCTCTTTTTATAGGTTGCACCTGATTAACACCTAATTTGAGTTGGTGGTAAATTGCACATGCAAAATCCCAGGTGTGCGACCAATCGCAATTTGTGAATGGTTCCTACATTTAATTTGTGATTCCTTATTTGTGAATCACAATTTACGAGTGGCAAAATGTAGTCGCAATTTTAGGGAATCGCTAGCTGCCAATCAAAGTGCATCATCTTTGGTAGTGTGCATCTGTTTGATCTACAATAGTTATTATAAGTTGAATTTTATATAGCAGGTCCAACTAGTAAGGGGTGCTAAACATTGCTAAGGTAGACCATGTAGTCATATCATAAACTATTTTGGGATTTATTTACAGTGGTGAGGTAGCTGAGCTTTTGATTTCAAGAGTAAACCTACAGAGATAGACATACCTATTAGCTAGTCCTATAGAACGTCAGTACAACAGAGGTTTGTATTTGAAGATATTGTGACCGTTTTCTGATAACTAAAGCAATTCAACAATAATATGGTCTATTCATTTTTGGAGCAGACAGGTCTCTGCTAAGTATCATTTAGCTGCTAAAAGGGAAGAGACTTTTCCATATATCAAAAACATGTTGAAATCATTGTGTCCATTGCTATAAAAATACAGCATTAAAACATCTTACAAATGATCTGGATTTCAAATGTTTCTTTAAGAGCTTTAAATATTCAACATTAATTATCAATCTGTCCCCATGGCAACAAGGTACAACAATGTCAGAATCGAACTCTCCAGAGTGAGTTGTGTGCAAAGAGATATTTTGTGAGCACTGCTATGCAATTTACTTTAATTTCTTTGCAGTCAACCAGTTTCGTATTTCCATTTCCATCAAACATGAAATGTTCCTTTTACCTTCACTAAACAATTGAATTACTTAAATAGGAGCATGTGCTCAGGCCCTGACTAGCAAAGCAGCCCTGGAAAAATGCTCAAGCAGTTCTGCTTTTAATCCGTGTGGAACCTCACTCTTTACATCCGTCCATTCTCTCTCTCTCTCACTCTCGCTCTCCTTTTTAACGCCCTCTCTTTCCCCTTACTGATGGCTTTCTCTGTATGTTCCCGTCCCTCCTTCTCCCTCTTGAAGACTCCCTTTGCTTGTTGGAGTTAACCTTGGATAGGTGGGGAAGTGACAGAGGCACAAGGAGCAGCACTGGGTTTTCAAAACTGGAGTCCAAGGAAGGAAATGCCCAATGAAATATAAGGCCTGTCCAGCCCTGGTGTGTTCCAAACCTAAATGTAATACTAATTTTCCACAGCCCCTGGGCGTAACTGTTGCAGAGCCACAGGGGACCAGATGATTAAGGGGCACATTTCACCAGTTATATCACCAGTTATGCTTGCCTTTTATTACCCCCTCCCCTTGCGCAGTCAAGAATAATACCCCGATTGGGGCTCAAGTAGTTCAGTTCCTAATCTGTAAAAGAAATACGTGCAGTGGGTTAAATATTTTCTTAGCAGTTTGTCGGCAGTATTGCTGATTGCTAGTGTTGCTAGAAAGTAAGGCTGACTAGTCTGGAACCTTTTAGTGAGCTTAGTGATTCAATGGCACCTACAAGTATGCTGCTATTGCTTAATAATACCTGTCGAGAAAACCCAGGGACTATGCTAGACACCTCAAAGAAAGGCACATCCCAATATTACAATAGATGAGACATGTGAATTCTACACTGAATCCAGAGAAAAGTGTTCCTGTTCCTCATTTCCGAAACAAGAAACACTTCCATCAAAACGCATGTTACAGCAGTGTACAACAAATTAAATAGTAAGCTATGTATGTATTTATTTATTTATTTATTTTTTAAGTACAGATTTCATCCACAGGGATGGCAGAGCTCTATGGGGCATATTTATACTCTGCTTGCGCCGGAATTGCGTAGTTTTTTCTGACGCAATTCCGACGCAAAACTAACTCCATATTTATACTTTGGCGTTAGACGCGTCTAGCGCCAAAGTCCATGGAGTTTGCGTCATTTTTTAGCGTGGACACCTACTTTACGTTAATGATATGCAAGGTAGGCGTTCCCGTCTAAAAAATTGACTCCGAGGCATGTGCGCCGTATTTACACTCCCGGGCAAAATTCACGCCCGGGAGTGGGCGGGTCAAAAAAAATGACGTACGGCCGCTTTTGCGCCATTTTTTAGCGCCTGGACAAGGCAGGCGTTAAGGGACCTGTGGGCTCGGAAGGAGCCCAGAGGTGCCCTCCCATGCCCCCAGGGACACCCCCTGTCACCCTTGCCCACCCCAGGAGGACACCCAAGGCTGGAGGGACCCATCCCAGGCACATTAAGGTAAGTTCCGGTAAGTATTTATTTTTATTTTTTTGTGGCATAGGGGGGCCTGATTTGTGCCCCCCTACATGCCACTATGCCCAATGACCATGCCCAGGGGCCAAAAGTCCCCTGGGCATGGTCATTGGGCAAGGGGGCATGACTCCTGTCTTTGCTAAGACAGGAGTCATTTCTATGGGGGTTGGGAGTCGGAAAAAATGGCGCAAATCAGGTTGAGGCGAAAAATTTGCCTCAGCCTGACTTGCCCCATTTTTTGGCGCCCAAGCTCCATATCCCCCTACGCCGGCGCTGCCTGGTGTACGTCGTTTTTTTCCACGTACACCAGGCAGCGCCGGCGGCTAACGCCGGCTAACGTAATTGATTAAATACGGCGCCCGCATGGTGCTTCAGAATGGCGTTAGCCGGCGCTAATTTTTTTGACGCAAAACTGCGTTAGCGCAGTTTTGCGTCAAAAAGTATAAATATGGCCCTATGTATTTATGAAACAATATAATAAATTATTATCACACATTTGTTTCTAATAAAACAATACAGATATTGGCATATGCACAATTTGGGTTCTAACAGTGTTAGGCCTGGGGTAAAACATTTTACTAAAGAGGCATAGTTGATATGCTAATGATATGGTAAAGAAGGTAGAACAGGAAGATGCATTTAGCGTATGTGGATTATCTTGAGGACAACTTAAGCAATTCAAGAAAATAGTTTAAGAAGGAATGCCTTCTAATTGCCCTGAGGTTTGAACTTTTGGCCTCACATATTCAACAGGAGTAGGACATTCGGGCGTAATACTCGGTTCAGAGACACACCAATTAGCACTCTACACTTATTTTGTTACCGTAGCTGTCTGAGAAGCCAGGTTACAGGATAGGAGGAATTTGACAAATTGGCAGATATAAAACTAACATGGCAAAATCAGAGACTTTAATCCTAGCCATGTCCCAAAATGATGTAATACCTTTACAAAATACGTTCCCATTTAGATGTACCTCCATTCATGTCAAGTATCTATGGCTTAGAATTACGCCATCCATACAGGTTCACAAACCAAGTATTGTCATCATTTAGCAAAAATAGGTAAAGACTTTGGAAATATGGTTGCCCCTGTTTTAATCGCTAATAAGACAAATAATGTTATAAAGAACAATATTCTACCAAGGTCTTTAAAGGAGGCAATAAATACCTCTCAAATTACCAAACAGAAGCAAATGTCAGGGAGGGCTAACTTTACACTATTTTAAGTTATGTTACACAACTGCCCAAATCAGACTAATGATAGACTGGTTGAAAGTGGAAATGTATATCAGGTGCAAACATATAGACAGCTATTTTGGGATGTTATCCGTCTGCAGAAAGTACTTAAACCACTGAAACCATACATAAGGACCACTTCCAAAACAATGCTATAGGCCTAAGACAGTATCTCCAAAAGGGGTGATTTTACAAATTTTCCCTTAAGCCATATGCCAGTACATATTAATCCAGATCTAAGGCTTATTTGACAACTGGCAAAAGGGGGTTTGTCGGCTCATATCAGATGCGTTACATAAGAACAAAAATAAGTCATTTGCACAGTGCAAACACAACTCCAACCTATATAGAAACCAAACGGCTGCACCATTCATAGGGGAGATATCCTGGGTAATGCACACAGAACTCGGAGAAGCCGCCACACAAGAGATGAGATTTGAATAACATTTCTGTGGTGTTTTGGGTTTTCTTGGGTTCTTAATTCAAAGTGATGTAATCGCTGGGTGGGTTTGTCTATTGGATAGTTCTGTGTTTCTTGATGGAATGTATGTGTGTTTGCCATTGAATGTGGGAGCAGGTGAAAGTTACCTCTGGGCCCTTTTTAATGTATCCAGTTACATGTTTCTACCAATAAACCATTGAATGAGAGACTTTTGACTGAGAATCCTCTTTTACAGTTTCTCCACTTTAACCTTTAAAATGGGCTTCATTTCCCGGCTATTCACAATAATATTGGAAACTAGGGTCGGCTTAAATTGGGCCTATGAATCTAAGGGCCATATGTATGAACACATTTTTCCATAGACGTAGAATGGGTAAAAACCTTTCATACATTTGGCCCTAAATTAGGACACAGAGTTGGGTAGGGAACTAAGGATGGGGTTTGGGTCAAATCTTCTGCAGAGATATCTATAACAACTTCTTCTCCATGAAGACAAGAGAAATACACTACAAACATTTATATGGGTAGCACCATTACCCTTATAAACTTTAGAAAATATTCCCAGATACTAGTGCCAGATGCTGGAGACAGTGTGACCAGATGGGTACAATGTTACACATTTTGTGGGATTGCCCAAAGTCATCCCATTTCTGACAGGAGATTGCACTAGCACTCATGGAAGTCCTGGTATAGCCCCTCCCACACTTGCCAGAGATGTTCTTACTAGGTATACGACCACCAGGCATGTCATGCCTCAAAAGACAGACAGGACTGTATTATGGAACTGTCTTGGGGAGTCCAAACTAGCAATAGCACATTGGTGAAAAAGCAGATCCTCCTTCAGTTTCTCAACCTCATAGCAGGCTCTGGGATATAGTTGTTGTGTAACAATTAACTAGCAAAGTGCATGAGGAGCATACAAGGTTTAAAGGGCCTTAGGGCTCTTTATTGGAATATTTGTCACAATACTTCCCACAATCAGCACCCCCCCATTAATAAGAACATTACAATTTATATAGATAAGGCAGACGAGAGATTAACTCAAGACTATAAAAGACTGACACTTGATTGAAATATGGGAATTGGACAATGAGTGCAGATCCAGGTAGCAGTGGAGGTTCCTTTAATCTATTTAGGATTAAACAAGGAAAACAGGGGATAATGGATAGGGGTGGGGGTTCTGGAATATTCAGTTTTAATAGACCCTTAACTCTTTTTTCCTAACGATAGAAAATGATTTGTCTTGACTTCACAGAACACCTGATAAAATATTGCAGTACTAAAGCCATATCAAGCGTCAATGTCATTAAGATTTTTCATACAAAAGAGAGCATGAATCCTTGTGAGAGGGACAATAGAGAAAGAGGGATAGACAGAAAAAAGTGGAGAATACGGGGTGTGTTTTAGATAGAGAAGAAATGGGGATATAATCTAGAACGTCAGTTCTTAACCTGTGGATCTGGAACCCTGGTAGTCTGCAACTGGTTAGAAAATGAAATAATATTAACAGCTTAATAAACTATACAAAAATAAAGGTGCAAATTGAAAAACTGAAAATTTTAGAATGGTCTTTAAATGTGAAGGGATTTGAAATTGGAGGCTAAAAATTAAGTTGAGATCTTTAAGTTGTTTCAGAGGAGCAGTCAAGAGCATCAAACAGAATATAGTATTATTTAATTTTTTCCTCAATTGCATTTAGCAAAACTCCAACCGTATGTGAACTATGTCATCATTTAAGTATTTCTTCGATAATTTCATCTCAATTTTTGTGTATTGTTTTTTGGTCCACCTCATTGAAATTGGGTAGGCTGGGGGCCCCAGCTTCCAGTTAAGCATCAATAGGGGATTCTAATAATGATTCAATAGGGGTCCCTGGATTCCAGTAATGATGAACTGTTGGTCAAAGTTAAAAGGTTAAGAGACAGTGGTCTAGAAGAGGAAAACTAAAAGGGAAGATGAGTGACAATGAGAAGAACTTAGGTGTTTCAGTAGGAGCTGCTACTTTAGCCTTTTTAAGTTAGAAAATGTTCCTGCTTGTGTTATGCCAGAGTATTTTCCAATTCATTGCGTTGTTTCCAGCATAGAAGCTTGTTATGGTGGCTATTTTGTCAAAAAATGTTGAGGCGCCTGATTTAGAGTGTGTTTACTCTTTCAAGGCAAAACGGTATTTTACTCTGTTGCCCTGATGGAGCAACCAAACTCCAAATTTAGAGGTTTCCACTGCCCCAGCATACTTTTCTCACAGTGGCAGGAATCGCCATCACAGTGACTCCTTTCAATGCATCAGTGCTGCACAGATTTGTCAACATGATGAAACCGTGCAGCACAATTCCAAATCCTTTTTTTCAAATAGAAAACCCAAACCAGGATTTTCGTTTTGAAAATAAAAAAATGCAATGACCCAGTCGCCAGGGAAGCTTCCTCCTTTGGCATGGGATGTCATGGAAATATTTTTACTTTCACTTACCACCTTGTTCGTATGGCGGAAAGGGCGCTCAGTAATCGGTCACCACTGCAATGAAGAACCCTTTTCACCACACTATAAGTCAGACATAGGTGTGCTTTGCCTGAAGGCTTTGTATGCTGTGCAGCCTGTTTTGAAGAAGCACTGGGCTTCTGAAGATGTTGTGTTTCAGACTGAGGATGATGTGCTTACATTTTGGCTAATTAGGCAGTGAGTCTAGCAGCATCATGAAGCCCTCGCTTGAGAGGAGTCAGGTGAAATGGTGGAGTGATCTGTAATGAGAGAGTTCCAATAATCTTTAATGATATGTCCTGCAAATGAACTACTGCGTTTATGCTGTGAAAATGATGCCTAGAGCTTTGGTTCAATTACTATTTCAATTAAATGTATGCAAAACCTGAAATTATTAGGATCTTTTTTTAGGCTTAGGCTGCTTTTAGGTAGATATGAAAAATAAAAGGGATTTTGTAATCTTCAAGTTTAGCTTGAGTTCAAACCAGGTCACCCTAGACTTGAATTTGATTTACCAAGTGTTTCATGTGTCACGTTTGTTTTCATAGACATTTGTTCCCTTAGAAGGTGTTTTAACTGACATTCTTTGATAAACGTTTTTGATAGCGTGCAGTGAAAGAGTGATGGAGAGCCTGGAGGCCAAGTCTCATTTGCACCTGCATGGGTTTTTGTGATGTTGCATAGGTTATAGGTGAGGTTGTGTAAATTGAAGGATTTGGTTTGTGTATAGACAGACTGGATATAGGAAAGTCCTTCCGGTGGCCTTGGGAGTTGTTTCTGGCCTTAGCATTGTGCACACCATCATTTCTGTAGGTTGCTTGTTAACGGTCAGGACAAAGTCCTGGTGTGGATTTTTTCTTAAACCAAATGTTTTGGTAAGATAAAGGCATGGTTTTCATATCATTATTACTCATACCAAGATATGTTTTAGAATATCAAATGCATCATATGACTGACTAGTGATTAGGCCTGGGCGGAGTTCGCAGAGTTGAGCTATGCGGAGTTCCGTTAAGTGCTCAAAAAACTCTGCCACGATATGCAGAGTTCTGCAAGCGGCGGAGTGCGTTAGGTCAAATCATTTGTGCTGATTTTTAGCATCAGGTGCTTATCCTGCACTGAAAAATCAGTGGGAACAGCTCCCTGTGCAGCGCAAGAGGTTCCTGCTTTTTTTCTGCTACTCGAGTTGATTTTCTACTCGAGCGGCAGCTACCTCAACGAAAATGGAAGATTAATCAACGTGAGCGGTTGCGACAATCTGCGCCCGCTCGCGTTGAGAAATCAAGCAAGGGGGTGGTCTATAGTACGATTTTCCTTGATCGTGCTCACTAAATCACCGTTTACGGGTGCGAGTGAGGAAAAAACTCTGCTCTGCTCAACTACATGGAGTTTTTCAGAACTCCGCGCTCTAAGAGGAGCTCAGAGTGGGAAAAACTCTGCAAACTCCGTGAGCCTAGTGGAGTTCACCACCCACCCCTACTAATGATAATGTTGTGAACGTTTCATAATGTTTTTGTATTGCTTGCACACATGTGATGTTTATGTTTATGAAAGTTAATTGTGTTAGCATTAATCATTGCTTCCTTTCAGCATTTGTCTCATTTTAGAGGTGATGTGCATAAGGTTGTATTCTGCACAGAAATGTGTAAAATACACACACCATATTATTAATTATTCTATGTGCATCTCAAGATCAGATTTGGAAGTAGAAAGATACCTTTTCTATTGCAACACTGTATAAAGATCCTGGGTTTTAGCTGTTAGTTAGAAAGGTCATTTAATTCTGTTGAACACTATGATGGGTTGTAGAGCGACCGCCCTTAAATTAAATATTATCCTTTATCATACTTAAAATTGCACCAATTGTTCTTCTAATCTTAGTGTTAGACTACCATGTTATTTTGAGTTACTATTTCACTAGGTGTAGTACTGAGACACTTATGCCATAAAACTTCACACTTGGAAAGTATTTTATCTGTTTGGGTGGTAGGGGATGTCACAGGGTTTAGTGCTACATGTAGAATATAAGCACCTAAGGGACTGTGGGTTTTCTGTGAGCTTGACATAATACTTGTTGGACTTTTTCCCTTATGCAAGGTCATCCCCAATCTTTTTGCCTCCTGTCTCCTATTTTTCTGACCTGTTGTTGTTGGCTTTTGAACGCTGAGCACTTTTCCACTGTTCACCAGTGCTAAAGTGAATATGCTCTCTGTGTAAATTGAATTGTTGATTGGATTGCCATGATTGGCATATTTGATTTACTAGTAAGTCCCTAGAGGTGCCCAGTGCCTGTAAATCAAATGCTACTAGTGGGCCTGCAGCACTTTGTGCCACCCACATGAGTAGCCCTGTAATCATGTCTCAGACCTGACACTGCATTGTCTGTCACTGCAGTTTTAAACTGCCAATTCGACTTGGCAAGTGTACGCACTTGCCAGGCCTTAACCTTCCCTTTTCTTACATGTAAGACACCCCTAAGGTAGGTCCTAGGTAGCCCCATGGGCAGCGTGCAGCGTATGTTTAAGGTAGGACATATACTAATGTGTTTTATATGTCCTAACAGTGAAATACTGCTAAGTTCGATTTTTACTGTTGCAAGGCCTAGCCCTCTCATAGATTTACATGGGGGCTGCCTTTAAATATGATTAAAGCATATATTCCCTCTGGGAGCGGATAGACATGTGAAGTTTGGGGTCTCTGAGCTCACAATTAAAAAGTACGTCTTTTAGTAAAATTAATTTTAAGATTGTGTGTTTGAAAATGCCACTTTCAGAAAGTGGGCATTTTCTTGCTTAAACCATTCTGTGACTCTGCCTGTTTGTGGATTCCCTGTCTGGGTCAATTGGACAGTTGTGCTGTTTGCACCTCTCTCTAGACAGTGACACAAAGGGAGCTGCGGGGTAGCCTGCATATCATGATGAGCCATCTGTGCTAGGAGGAAGGGGAGGAGTGGTCACTTACACCTGAAAGGGCTGTGCCTGCCCTCAAACAATGCAGTCTCCAACCCCCTGGTGTGTGTCTGGGGCCTGGCTGCTGATTTCACAAACAAGAGAGACTTTCCTTTGAAGTAAGCCTACTTCAAAGGCCAAAATGGGTATAAGTAGGGCACCCAAAACCACAGACTTTAGATCACTTCTGGACATCAAGAGGAACCTCTGCTTGGAGAAGAGCTGAAGAGCTGAGGAGATGTGCTGCTCTGCCTGTGACTGTGCTTTATGGAGCTATCCAGCAGTTGCTGCTTCTGCCTGGTGAGAGGGGGCTTTGTAGTGCATTCCTGCTTGTAAAGAAATCTCCAAGGGCTTGTCCTGAGCTTGCCTCCTGTTGTTGAAATCTCAGGGCAATAAAAGACTTCCCCTCTCAGCACCTGGACTCTCTGCTGAGACTCCTGCCTAGTGGTGCCCTATCCAGTTCCTGGAGCCTTGACAGGTGAAGCTGGGAGTCCAAGCTTGATAATCCATACACGGACCGCTGTGCAGGGAAATTTCTGATGCAACCTCCGAAAGTGGCTGAAGAAACGACACGCCGATGGCTCTGCGGCTGAAATCAATGCATCGCTTGCAGTGCGGCTGGAAGATCCATGCACGCAGCTGGAGAAATGACGCACCGCATCACTGACGGAGATTGGTAATGCTGCAACCCACACAGCGCGGTTTTGCTATCACCGTGCGGCAGGATTTTCAATGCAAACCTTTCTTGGTGTGGAAAAACGACAACGCCTGCCCGGGCCCGAGTGATGCCCTGATCGATGCTTCGTTCCCCTGTGGTGAGGAAAAACGATGCACGCCAACCCGACTGGAGAAGGAGAAATGATGCACGGTCTCGCTTGCGGGTGAGAAATTGATGCACCGCTTACCTTTTTCAACGCACACTCGCCCGTGCCTGTTTTTGTGATGCTACCCAGGTACTTTTCAACGCTAACAGTGTTTTACCTGTTTACAAAAGGATTTAAGACTCTTTTTGCTTTTTAATCAATAACTTGACTTGTGCATGTTGGATTTTTGTTCCTTTTGGTCTTGTTTTGTTTAGATACATATTTTCAATTTTTCTAAACCTGTGTTGTCATTTTGTAGTGTGTTCATTAAGTTACTGAGTTTGTTGGTACAAATACTTTACACCTAGTTCTCTGAAGTTAAGCCTGCCTGCCTGTGCTAAACTTCCAAGTGGGTGAGCGGGGGTTAGCTGAGGGTGATTTTCCTTTACCCTGAATAGAGTGAGGGTTCTTGCTTGGACAGGGGGTAACCTGACTGCCAATCAAAGACACCATTTCTAACAATACTCCATTGTCACCCTATTGTAATAGGTTTCCAATTATCACCATGTCTGTAAATATCGTTTTCAGAAGCAATGTGAGGGCCCAAGGGACACTCAGGGATTACTGAGCCTCTGTCATAGTGAGCACCAAGTACACCACTTCAGCACTCCATTCACAGGGAGGCAGGTCAAACAGTCTAAGGCTAACTCAGGGAGGTGTTGTCAAGTTTTAGACTTATAGCTCAGTAACACACAAGTATCTCTTAATAACTTGATTGTGCAGTCACTACCTATTTTTAGGTACAAAAACCTAATAGAATCTATGCAGAACACAATACTATTCAAGTATAGGGACAGCAATACAGGAATAATATAATCAGCTACAACAAATAGATGGACCATGCTCACAGTGATGAAGTAATCAAGGGCCAGATGTGTCACAGTGTTTTGCAATTGCAAAAACTGCATTTTAGTATGTAACAAATCCACTTTGTGATTCAGTAACTTGTTACGGAATCGCAAATTGGATTTGTGACTACATAGCGATTCGGTATTAGAAAGGGGCATGTCAAGGGCGTCCCTTCCTAATACCGAATCGTAGAGGTATGTATGATTGTTTTGTGACTGTGAATGCAGTCGCAAAACAATCGCAGTTACCAACAATTTCAAATTGGTGGTAACCCATTCACAAAGGGGAAGGGGTCCCCAAGGGACCCCTTCCCCTTTGTGAATGCATACGAAACCACTGCACTGCCTACTCTTGAAAAATGAAAAGAAAACATTTTATTTTTCATTTTTAAACGCATCCCGGTTTCCTTTAAGGAAAACCGGCGGCATTTTAGAAAAAAGATTGCTTTATTGAAAAGCAATCACAGACATGGTGGTCTGCTGAGCCCAGCAGGCCACCATCCCTGTGATTATAGCCATACGCAATGGTTCACAAATGGCGACCTTCCTCATGAATGTTAATGAGATAGGTCCATTTGCAAGCCCTTGGGAATCGCAGTATGAAATTCTTGGAGTTTCATCCATTCCAATAGCGATTATTTAATTGGGATTCACAAAAAATCGCAATTAGGGTATCGCTATTGGATATAACGATACATCTGCCCCTTAGTTTTTGTTAAGAACGTTAATGCTGTGGCCAGTCTATAAATTTGAGTGCCCATTGTTGTGCCTGCAGAGCTCTGGTGGCAAGTCTGATGGAGGACTACACATTCCTAGACCATGCGCTTCAGTACTCCCAGGAGTCGCAGTCACTAAGATGGTGTCAGGCTTCACAAAACACTCATGCAAGCACTGAGCCACGTGCAGCACTGTGTAGAGTAAGAACCTGTTGTGATTCAGTTCAAAGTGGCAAGCAATGGGAGCCCCTTGGATAAACGAGGAGCCTCGAAGCAGCAGGGTTCCATGCTGAAGAGATTCGGCTGCACTTATAACCCCATCAACTCTCCGGGCCAGAGACGAGGGACAAGGCCCAGTTGGGGGAAGCAAAAGTTAGACACGCCATTGGCTCACCACGGTCTTTTGTATCACTGACATCCTCCTGGGCACTGTAGTGTCAATGTCAGCAATGATTTCTCGATAGGTTCTCTTCTCTGGGTAAGCCCTCAACCAGGTAGCTTCTGCCCGGCTCTTCTCTGGGCATTCTCCAGTGCTACTCTTTCTCAGCACCAAGGCGGATCCTCAGTTCCTTCGACAGAACACTGCAGATCTCCCAGGCGATGTATTCTCACCTGGGTGAGAATGTGGCTGTCAGCTGCGCCTGCTCTGGATTTCAGAAGTATCTCTCAGGTCCAGTGGTGTGTTGCCTGTCAGTGGTCTGTGAAAAACACTGAGAGCCTGATTACGATTGCTGGTCTTAATAGTACACTTTTGATCAACTATGGAAGAATGAATGCCTGAATTAGCCCCGCTGAAATTGTCACTAGCCACTAGGGTGTCTCACACTCACAGAGCACTGCTGTGAACACTTTATCACTGAGCCATATGACTTTCTCTTACTCCTAGAATTTGATGTGACAATTTGGGGTCCATAAACGAAAATGGGGAACCATGGAAAAATCCTATTTGACAATTCAAAACGTATATATGTATTTTAGGGAATACCACAACCCCGAACCTGATTAATGGAGCCTAGGGAATACCATAATCTCATTTCGAATGCCAAAGAAAAGTTCGTACTTCTTTTTGGACATTCATTAATCATTGTCGCATACGGTCATAAAAGTCTCTTGGTTATCAGAAGTACTTTGTGGGAGAGAAAACATGAAGTCACGAATCACCCCTTTCTTAATTTACCACAACATTCGGTTTTATCAAGCTTCCCAGTCTCTTCAACAAAAGCCCTTTTTGTTAAACGTACAAGCATTTGTTGGTTAACAATCCTAAACCATATTTTTGTGATGGTTCTTTGAACATAAAAATTTAAACTGTATGCCATCAGGACAGGCAGTGGCAGCACTGCAGGAGATTCCACTGAATGATAACAACTTGCGTCAGAAATCAGCAAATGCAATTGCTGCCAAATAATTGCATTATTAACAATGCCATGATTTTCATTGTGGGTTGATGGATTCAGTTCGCTATGGCAGAAATTGAGAATGCACTAGACACTTTCCCCCTGGATGTGGGGTCTGTCAGAGATGCATTTTGCCCCCCCCCCCTTTCCTTATAAAGTATGTTCGTCGTCTGGAGAATGTACTTTGTGAACCAGACATCAATGTACTCAATACCAGGGGCCGACGGCTCCTGGCTCTTTCATATGCAGACAATGCTGTCCTAATTGTCTGCAATGCCTGTTGACTTCATGGCTTCATGGCCTGTTTGGATTTACTCACCAATTTAAAAAAAAACATATGTGATTGTTCTGGGGCTGAAAAGCATGAAAAGTGCAACCTTTTAGGTCCCAGGTCAGCCCCTGAGGAAGGTAGACATTTTCACCTATTTAGGAATCCCTATACATTGTAGACTCAGCTGTCAACCCCAGTTAAAAAAGCATATTTGCAACCTTAAAAGTCTTGCTTGAGTCAAAAGCCCCGGGGAACCATGTTGGAGATCTATAAAGTCAAATGCATACCAATTTCAACTTTTGGTAGTGAGATTTGGATTACATGAAGTTAGATCATATGGGGTGGCAAGGAACAAATATTTCAGGGGTCTCGTCGAGGTTGGGCAAAGTACCCTCTCTGAGATATTACATGAAGAGTTATGAATGAGTTACATAGTGGATTATATCTGGCTGCAACCTCTTCTGTTGTGGTGTATTATCTGGCTGAAGGAAAAACTGAGCCTTAACAGGCTAGTTATCAGAGATAATAGCCAGTAAGATAATATGTCTAACATACTGTGGTTGGTTTACATCAAGGAAGACTCCAGAGCTCTTGGGAGACAGAGCTATTTCTTAACCCTCAGAGCATCATCAAACAAGATGTTGCTTGGTTAAGGGAAACCTTTCCCCATAAAATGGCAGCTGAGAGGGAAGCCTTAGGTCAGGTAAAGTCATCACTTTGTTAATTTGCCATGGTACAAACTGTTGCTGGGAAAGAGTCCTACCTACTCCTTGAAATGCCTACCCATCATCATTGTTTACTTACCTGCTTCAGGTTAGGTTTGTTCCATCAGTTGGCCTATCCTGAGGGCACCTGCCACAAGTTCGCTGAACCACCTAGAAGCACCCTGTGACTCTATCTCTATGTGCGGTACTTTACACTTTGTGTTGATATGCCCTTTTTACACTTCTCTTCTTTTAAACCAGGCTAGGCTATAGTTTATTTTTATGTGGGAAATTTTCTTATGGGGGTTTTTAGTGCTGTACAATAGAAAATGTTTGAACGGTCTCATTCTTTGATGCTTTTTTATGCCAACTTTTCTGGATAATTGTAGGTTGGGGGCTTATTTTATGACATCTGACTGATGTCACTTGTATGATTTTATATATGAATGATTGTATATAGTACAAATAGATATTAGATTGTCTAATCACCTAAAAGGTATTGTTTAGATCACAGCTGAACTTTGTTATTGGTGCTCTTATTGTTTTGACCCTTGTTGGTACTAATACATCAGAAATGTGCACTTTACATCTGGTATAATGGGCAGGCAAGATATAAAAAAGCATGCACTTTAAACTGGCACTTTGTACTTCCATTGTTATTAAGATGCAAGAGCAATGCCTTACTTTTCAATTTTACTCCATTGCAAAGATGTTTTGTATTTACTAGCTGAACCAGAAAGGCATTGTTCTAACGATTACTTTGAAGCCGTATTGTACTGTTCTGCGCTAATTGCATTTTATTGTCTTCTGTGATTTTTGTGGCTAAATTGCTGAAATAAAGTTTTAATGATGATTTTATGAATGGCTGATTCCATCCTGCCACGTGCTCTATCAAATTCAAAGTCATCCACTGGACGTTTTCATTTACAAACTATTTCTATTGGTAATTAAAGCATCAATCAAGGAGTTTTGGGAGGAGGAAGAGGATAGTAACACTAAATAAGTTGTTATGGTCATCCTGGTAAGTCAAAAGCTTGTTTTGAAAAAGTCCTACTTTTGAATAATCCACAAATACCCCAATTGAATGGGGGAGCTGTATTATATTAGCAAACGTTTGTGGGCTGTGAGCTTTCCAGATCCTTGTCCAGGTCCTGGGCTAGGTGCTTGATTGGGTACCGGTATATAATCTTGGAAAAGGGGCAGGGTTTGAGTTTAAATTTGAAATATGACAATAGTCGGTGGTACTAAGATATGAAGAGTGACCAGTTGTTTTGGATCTTTCTGCACAAAGTTGAAGGTGTGAGTTGGAAAATTGTGATCTTTTTTACTATTATGCCAAAGTTGTTGAATTTATCAGTTTTTGAACTACGAAGTTAGGGTGTGAATTGGTTTGCTGTTCTAACTATTTGAAACATTCTTTAGATTTTTTATTGAGTTAATTCAGAGTTTCATGTAATTGGATTTAGCATCAAAGAAATAGCTTTTCAGGATCTACTAATTTTACTAGTGAAGGCCTTTTGTGCCCTCAACCTGCCATCATTTTAAGCTGCCTCTTCGCTTCAATAGGTTTTCTTGGAGTGGAAATAACTTATTTTGATTCATTTTCCCTTTTAAAAATCCAAAAACATTCATACTATCAGATACAGTGTTTTATGGTTGTCTATAGAATCATTACTTCATGATCTGTGTAAAGGGAGAAACATTCGACTAAACGCAAGAGGCAAGATTGTTTTAAATTGTTTGCAACCCAAATCCAAAAGCTTGTCTTTTAGGCTAGTCACTTAATGGAGATTTGAAGAAGGAAATTTGAGAATGTTGTGAACAGTCAATTGTAAAGGTCATTGATGAGCAAACATACTTTATTAGCAATGATGAGATCAAGGTGAGCACATTTGATGTGAGAGGGGTTCAGGTAAAGTTGAATCAAGTCATTTTCCAAAAGAGAAAGCATTGTTCAATGAAGTAGCTGGCATTACAAGGAAGATGTGAATTAATGTTAGTTTTGGTGAGTGTAGAGTTGCTGACATGAGTTCAGGTATCAGTCTTGGAATGTGACACAATAGTGCAACACAACATTGTTAGAGAAGTCACCATGTTTAATTGCAAGTGTAGAAGGAAACCTTTGCAGAGATTTCCATTGACCTTTACAAATGTTGCCAACTCAAAATCTTTAGAACTTCCCAGTTCACTAATAAATGCACAGGATTCCCTAGCCAGTCACCTGTTGATGAGGCACTGTGATGCAAAGCAATGTATACCACTGGAAATGATAAAAACTGTTGTGTTGTGACAACCTCTATGCACAGTGATGTGCATCCAGTACTCAACACTGATAAGGTTTCATTTATATAGCAAACAGTGCAAAGGTGACTGGCTTACAGCTGCATTTAGGCTGTCAGGGCTCTATGTCTAAATTAAACTATTCTTTTAACTTTCAGGAGTGTTCAGTAGTAGCTGAATAAAGATAGCCAGTATATAGTAAATTTGCCTTTACTACATTATAATCTGAGAGTTGTTTCCTATTTTTGGACAGAGCTAGTAGGACTTAGCTGTTAGGCAGTGAACAGGAACAGATGACAAAACAAGGGGAAGCTTTAGCACTATCTCTTTTGACTTGGAAATACAAGGGGAGGCTTCTGCAATTCATTTCCAAGACCATCACAGAGAACCAGGATCCAGCCATAGTTGAGAAAAACTCTGTAAAATGGCAGAAGAGCTAATCTAAATAGGGTAGTGGGTAAGGAGTCAAAGACAGGCCTACCTAGTGATCAATGGTCTATCATCTTGAAACAGAGGCTTCTGGGTAATTTCAAAGAAAGGCAAAGAGAAAGTGCTGTTGAAAGAGTTGGGGACTGCGAGAAATTTGTTAGAATTGGATGGTAGAATTACTGCCCAGTGCACAAGAAAAATCTGGCACCTTCCCAGAACATTCCTGGACATGGGCTGGCCCTATCTGAAGAAGAAAGGGACACAAAAAGCAGTTCCTAAAGCTCCAAAAAGGTTCCACTGACCACAGCCGACGTAATCCATCAGGATGCCTAGCAGGAGAGAGAACTGGTGCCTAGAATTCTGCCCTAAGGAACCAGGACCTTCAGGATTGACTAAGGAAATTTTTCAGCACTTTGAAAAAATGGACGTTTGTCACTTTTTCCACCTCTGGAGGACTGTGACAACGCACTAAGGCATGCCTATGGAGGTTGCACAGATACAGTTTTTAAATGTCTCAGGCACCTAAGTATGGAGGTATATTAAATAGCTCTTTTAATTTTCATTATAATAGAAATGGGCATATTCCTAATGTTGTGAATATTAAATTATTAGTTTTAGATTATCATTTTACAATTGCTGTGAATTTGGTGTTGGAATTGTATTTTTGTTGATGGGGGTGCTAAAATATTTTGGTATTGTGGTTACTGTTTGAGATCCAAAAAAGAATCTTTTAGCTATCTCCTCATAGAGTGTTAGTAGTACTGTGTTATGGATATGTCAGTTAGCACACAGGACAATCATGTTTTAATTTGACATTAACGTTGACCCTTTTGAGAAATATTTGAAAATGTTTCCAAAATAGAAAATGACCAGAGAGGTTAGCCCTGCGAGAGATGCCCATTTCTTCAAGATTTTGACTCATCCAACTACTTTTACATGACAGAATTTATTACACGCCTAAGCAAGAATGTTTCTTCTGAGTGCCATAGGAAGCAAGGGGAGATGGGCAATTTCTTCCACATAATTTGGGACTGTTCTGTGATTCAGAGATAATGGTGTGATATCAGGGGAGCGCTAACAATGGTTTTCAGATAAACTGTAAAACTCTCACTCAAGCTGATGCTCCAGGGAATACTCAAGGGGTTGGGGGCTCCTGGTGTGTATGCTGTAGCCTACATACAAAATGTTTGAGGGCAGATCCAGTTGATTTGAAAGAGGAATGGCTGTGAGGTATGGGATTATATTGACATTTAGAAGTAAGTATATGCAAAACCTGGAGTTACTCACATAAATTCACGATCTGGGGTTCAAGGTGGGATCGAGCATAGGAAATGGGTTCTGCCAATTTAGTCCCCTTCGATTTTTTTCTTTTCACTTCCTGGTTTTTGGACTTTTACTGAGCATGTGTCTCACCACCATGTGTCTCACTCACTGTAAATTTTAGAGAAATGGACTGAGAGTGCTAGACCCCAGCTCACTGCACAGCTAGGTAAAGAGGCTCTGGTTTGGTTGCATCCAAACTAGTGAGCACACATGTGCACATGTATACAGGCTCCACGTGTGAGACTATCATCTTGCACAGCCAACATGTAGCCTCTTGCAGAAGGGACTCTGCTAGGATTGGTGCCTAGGCCTTGCACTGTGGGTGGGCATTAAGAGCATAGTTCTGTACTGCTTAGTGAAAGTCTGTTGTGAGTTGCACATTATCTGCACAAATTGCATCACAGTATAATTTCATCCCCCAAGGCCTATAAGGGTTAAATGATGTATCAATCTTAGGGTAATCATGCATCCTGAGTGCGCAGTCACTTCCATCCCAACTGCACGCCTTTTAGCACTTTGGGTATTTTCATATTTTCCTGGTTCAGCTTTAATTATATTCCAGGCCTCTGCCCCTCCCCCTACTGGGCCAAGTTCATTACTCTGTTAGTGAGCAGGAGGATCAAAGGCCTCCCCTACAATAAAGTCACTAACAGTGCTTGACCCAGCACCTGGAAAAGGAAGGGGAGGGTTGGAGATCTGCATCTCTTATCAACCTGCCCACAGAAACAAAGGAGGGAGGCCAGACCTTTGGAGCCAAAACTGTGGGGCCCCCATTTGAAGTGTTGGTCAGAACAGCTGTGTTGGGTATGGAGCTGATGCTCAAAGGGGAAGGTCTTTTCATGGACCACTTGAAGTCACCATGTTGAAATGTCCCAGATGTTTCTGAGGGACAGTAAGGCTAGAGATGTAGTGCTGATGTGGGACCCTAGGATTGGCTAGGAGTACCTGGCTTTTAGAACTTTTCACCCCTACTTAAAAAGTCCTGCACAAGGGAGAGACTCTTGAGAAGACACTGCACCTGGGACTGCAACACCAGAATCACATCCATTCAGCTCCAGGAAAGAATACGCCTGAACTTCTGTATGGATGGACTTTGAGACTGTGACATCAGCTAGCCCCCAGGAAAAGGATGTGTCTCTCTAAGGCCAGTGGCACTGGCCCCAGTATGCCCCCTGAGGAACTGTTGGGAGAGTGGACCTGCTGAGGGACCTGGATGATTTCCCTTAGAGCTCTGTGAACTGGCCGTTGACACCACTAACACACAGGACCTCTTCAAGTAGCCTGGAGGAAGAGGGACCTGCCAGTGTGGCAGGGTAGTTTCTCTGCTTGCTGACTTTGGAGGGGCTGTTGAACAAGGCCTACAAACAGAAGAGAGAATCAGGATTCCAGTTGGAGGAAAAGATCTGGCAAGGGAGCAGCAAAATAGGGATCCCCATCAAAAAGGAACCTTCAAATGTCAGCCAGCCAGCACAAAATGCTGCTGGTGACCAAGAGGGATATTGAAGATGTGTATTTCTTTGCTAAGGATAAGAATCATACTAAAAGAGCATTATCATCCTAGCCAAATTGTCTTTCTTCTTAGATAGGGTCATCAACTCCACCAACAGATCTAAGGACATTTTGGGAATTGTGACTGAACTGTTTTATCCGTGCAGAGTGACTGCTAATCTTACACTGAATCAGAGCCTACGCTAGGCCCTTAACATATTTTTCATCAGTATGATCCTAACCTTAAAAGCTAGCATTCCCTGTAGGCTCTCTGACCTGGACATGACTGCGGATGACTATATTTCTGTGACAATGTCAGAATTACCTACGATCAGCAAGACGTACCTGGTGGACTTATTAATCAAAGTCATATCAGGTTCATCAGACAATCCTTGCCCACCAAAGGTGTTAAGAGTGGTGTTTACATGCTTCCTTGATATAGCCTTGGCTCTCCTAAACCAGTCTCTGAGTTGGGACACGATTCCTAGTGTCTTTAGAGATGCCACAGTTGTACCTCTACTAAAGAAAGCTAGGGATGTCCCCTACATACTAAAAAACTATCACCCCATATTACTCCTCCCTTACTTAGCTAAATTACTGGAGGCACACGGCTAGGGATGTCCCCTCCATACTAAAAAACTATCACCCCATATTACTCCTCCCTTACTTAAAAAAATTACTGGAGGCACACGTAGCAGGCTCCATCTGTTCATTTGTAGTGGAAATTAATTTCCTTCATCCTCATCAAGCTGGATTTCATCCACCTCATTCAACTGAGTTGGTAATCCTCTCAGTCGTAGGTGACCTATGGTGGGCTGCTGATAAAAGGACTACCCAGGCGCTGATACTTTTTAATCTCTCTGCAGCCTTTGACACTCTCGACCACAAGGTCTCGGTGGACAGTGTCAGGGCTGCAGGCTTCCATGGTACCGCTAGGGAGTGGATTATCTCATTCATGAAGGATATGTCACAGTAAATTAGGCTCCCATCTTCCTGTTCTGCTAAGGTTTAATTAACCTGCCGATTACATAGGGATCAATCTTATATCGCTACCTATTTAGCCTAACATTCGCCCTCTAGTGCATGGCCTGAATAAAATGCAAGTCAAAGTGTACAATTATGCTGATGAGATGCAATTAATCTTTTCCATTGAAAATTCATGGATGTCATTCTTTCAGGATGCAATGTTATTTATCTGCGATTGGATGAACTGTGACTAAATTAAATTGAATTTGGAAAAGACCGAAATTGTCATAATTGGAAAGCAACCTAACCTGTGGAATGCCGCCTTCTGGCTCTCATCAATGGGCACTTCTCCCCAGTCTAAGAAGGCAGTCAACAGTCTGGGAGTATTGATTGACTTTAAGCTGTGAATGAAACCTTGTGTAGGGGCCACTGTCTCAGCATGATTTCTCCAACTTTGTAAAATCAGGAAGATTAGTAGACTTCTATACTTTGAAGATCCCACACATGTCATTATTGCATCGGTCACCTACAGAGTTGACCATGCTAACTCCTTCTACTTTGGTCTTCCCAAGAGGCTAGTCAGTAGACTCCAACCAATACAAAATCAGGCAGCCAGGTTCTTGTAACAACTACATCAGAACTGTCATCTCACTCTCCTGTCACATAAACAGCATTGGGTACTAATTGAGCCTGCTTTAAATCTTTACAGAGTCATAGCACAGCCTTCATCTCGACTCGCATCCATAAATATATAACTGTTCGCAATTTAAGATCCAAATTCAGGAAACTCCTGCTCTTCAGATTGGCCTATAATTATATTAAATTTACCAGAGTGCATAACTGAGGTTTTGTCTGTAGCTCCAGCACCATGAGATCTTTGATGGACGTGCTCCTTAAAAGCTTAGATAACATAACACAGCATATCCAAACTCCCCTGGCAGAGCAGGACAATCCTCTTAAGAGTTTTTATGTGGAGGGGGCATGCATTGGACTTCCTCTCCTTAGCCACTCCTGGTCAGTGGTCACTACCCCTGGAGGTTAAAGACAACCACACAAAGAGATGCTGCAGCCAATGTTTCACCCTGGTCCCCAAGAAAGACATTTCCCAGGAACCATAGGGGAGACTTAGTCCAGGTGCTCTTCCCAATCCTGTGTAGGGGACATGGGGCCAGATGTAGCAAACGTTTTGCGACTCGCAAACGGCAAAATTTGCCGTTTGCGAGTCGCAAAACGCGTATCCCAATGCAGAAATGCATTTTGCGAGTCGTTACCGACTCGCAAAATGCATTTCAGACTCGCAAATAGGAAGGGGTGTTCCCTTCCTATTTGCGAGTCGCATTGGGATGCAATACCATTTGCGACCGCATATGCGGTCGCAAATGGCATCGCAGTTACCATCCACTTCAAGTGGATGGTAACCCAATCGCAAATTGGAAGGGGTCCCCATGGGACCCCTTCCAGTTTGTGAATGGCCCCCAAAATATTTTTTCAGGGCAGGGAGTGGTCCAAGGGACCACTCCCTGCCCTGAAAAAAAACCGAAACTAAAGGTTTCGGTTTTTTTTTAAGTGCAGCTCGTTTTTCCTTAAGGAAAACGGGCTACACTTCAAGAAAAAAAAACTGCTTTATTTAAAAGCAGGTCGCTAACATGGAGGTCTGCTGACGTCAGCAGGCCTCCATGTTAGCGAGTGCCTATACTCGCAATGGGGCCGCAATTTGCGACCCACCTCATGAGTATTCATGAGGTGGGTCTTTGCGACCCCATTGCGAGTTGCAGTCGGTGTGGACACCGTACTGCATAGCAATTTGCGACTTGCAAATTGCGAGTCGCAGGGACTCGCAATTTGCAAGTCGCAAATTGCTTTTTTGGTACATCTGGCCCATGGTATATTAAGCCTCTGCTTTTGGTCACCTGGATGAACCATAGGAGAAGAGAGCAAGAATGTCAGTTCCTGTGCCAGGACAGGAAATTGTCTGCCAGGCAGGGAGCTGGCTGACTGGCAATGCATGAATAGGCTGCTCACGCTGTCCCTGGTTTACCACATGCTGGGTGCTCCATCAGAGGGGCAGGGGGACATAGCCTCTGAAAAATGTTAAAAACAACACAAGGCCACACCTACTATGAGGTCAATGGCCTGGGGTAGGCACTGAAAGCCACTTATCAATATTCATGTCCCAGGCCAAGGGAGCACACCTTAAGGCCATCAAAGGGGTTTCAAATTTGCACATTTTATTTTGTGTGGTAGCCCAGAAAGGGCAGAGGTACCATCATCACATTTGGTCAGTTTTGTGGGGGCTACTGGGGGATGCAGCAGCCCCTGTCAGAAAATGCCCCTAAACAACCATACCTAAATCACCTTGGGGACTGCATTTATTCCCCCCGAAGCAGTTTGGTTGGTTTTTAAGTACCCGCTCATGGGTTTGCATTGAGAGGACCTCTGTTGATTGGTCTTAAACGTTTCAGGAGCAGCATAGTAAAATAAAAAAAATGGGGTGCATGTTATTTAGTGTAATGCTTTATTAACAACATTAATGATTAATAATGCAAACTTTTATTATTATACTGAATGTGAGTACTATCCCCTTAAACTTCAGTAGTGAATTAAACCATATTCTGCTTTTACTGATGTGGTGACACTCTGACACAGCCAGTAGGCTTGCTTTATTGATACTGACACAGGCTTATAGGGGGATATTGTATCTACTGTAAGTGGTATGTGGCGGTATTGTGGTTGTAGGGTTCAGGACAACCTTTCGTTTTGTGACTCGCAATTTGTAATCTGTTTGGGAATCGCAAAACAGAAAGTACAACAGTTCCCTGTTTGTGATTCCCAATGGGGTCGCAAATGACCTCCCTCATCAATATTCTTGAGAAACACACAATTTGCGACCCTATTGGGAATGTCACCCCAAGGTGCTTCTCATTACCCCAAGAGTGACATCAGACATAGCATAACAAAGACCACCATCAATTTAGTCTGAGAGAGAGAGAGAGAGAGATTCTGTTCTACCCTCCAGGTGTTTTCGTGCTCCTACAGGGTTTTAAGAAAGCTGGGCTGAGTTGTAGGGGTCTGGCTCCCCAGGCAGTAAGCTAAAAAACAAATTTCCAAACTGCTAAGTGGTGCCTCACCAACACTCCGGACTGCAAAAAAAACAAAAAAAAATCCAAAATTTGGTTTGAACACCTAAATTTTAGCAATCTCGATGGACCTGCGAATATTTGTGTGGTCCTCTAGCTTTTCCTAGAAAACCAAAATTATTCACTTCCATCTCCAAATAAAAATATTACTTGAGCCACCACTTAACACACTTCCTTTGAGATATGTATGAAAAAACGGAAAATGCACCTCTTATTTACTGGAAATGCTATTCTACGAGCTTGCTCATAGAATTGTGTAAAATAATGACCCACAGGCGCATTTGCAAAAAGAAAGGCTTACGAATCAAAACAGTGTTCAGATGAAGGTCAGAAGAGCTTTTTATATTGGAGGTACAAATAATGTCACAAGCTATTTGTTCTATCTTCATGACCTTCTGCTTCCTTTATAGTTGTGTTTGGTCAGAGCAGGAAAATACAACCCCGAACCGCAAGGACCTTCAGGCAACAGTCTACGTGAAAGTAATCTCTTCTGCCACACTGCACAGAAATGTATTCAACTAAAAATGCCGCCTGTTTACAAATAAAGCACTGAAGGGGATTGGGAATAATACAGCTGCACCCTCCTCCACTATTATCAAAGTGCCTTCGATATGGAACATTTATTGTTAGCATTTTATTTTATTTTTAAAATCTATATGAAGTGTATAACCTTCCGGATATATAGCATAAAAGACACATTACAGGATTAAAATGAAAATAATTTGTAGAAGCCCTTGCACTAAATGTTCGCTATCAGCATCTCTATGAGATTCGAAGCATTTTTCAAATTAGCCTGCACATATATAACCAAACTTTATGCATTAATTATATGCCTCTTCAGGTAATGTGCAGCTTGCCCTTTGCTTGTTCCTTGACAATGTCCAACTTTAATTTAGCACTCTAGTGCTTAACGTGTGTCGGTGCTTGTCAGTGGAGATCAATGGGATTCATTTTTTGGGGACTGGTACTTATTTTTCGTCATCAAGCTTTCACATCAGGCAAACTAGCGCGAAAGGAAGACAAGCGACAAGCATTTGCAGTGCAATGGCTCTCGCGTTTTCTCGAGTATAGCTATTAGCGTTGTAAACTCCTAACTGGAATTTTCTTGCCACATAAACTGAAAATGAAAAGGAAAACAGTTTCAGCCGAGCCGACAGCTGTCATGAGTGCAAAGCAGACACACAAAAGGAGTGAAACATATCGGCAAATATCAGCAAAAGTGAAATTATCCATGTAACCAGCATATGTGCAATTATCCATGTAACCGGAAAAAGTGCAAATATCCATGTAACAGGGTTGATGTCATGCAAATCGCTCAACTACTGCCTAGTGAGATTGCGCTGCCTATGAAATAAAGAGAAAAAGTAGTCCAGAAACCACATGGAAAATATGGAGCCTCGTATGTTTTAATAGATGGCCTGTGCGCTTGTGGCAGGCTAAACACTGGAAAAGGCATGACGTATGCATGACTTTCACTAATGAAATCAAGCGAAATATAAAAGGCAAGCCCATGAACCAACCAAACTGATGGGTGTGACATGGGCATGGTTAAAAACCCACACAGAGATTACACCAGGGACAGAGCGCTTTGTGCGCTCGACCCTAAAAAAGGAGAAAGGGAGAAAGTAGAAGGAAGTAAAAGAGAAGAAAACACAGACAAAACGCTAGGATGGAAACTCAGGGGTTATTCCAACTTTGGAGGAGGTGGTAATCCGTCCCAAATGTGACGGATATACCACCAGCCGTATTACGAGTTCCATAGGATATAATGGACTCGTAATACGGCTGGTGGTATATCCGTCACTTTACCGTCACTTTTGGGACGGATTACCACTTCCTCCAAAGTTGGAATAACCCCCTCAATCTGAAAACTACTCTTTCAGATTGAGATAAAATAACATGTATTAAATGATAAAGGACATAGGCATCAGATGGATTAAAGGGTTGGAGCAATAACTGTGCTTGACAGTGGCATCTCCCAGTCCCTAAGAAATGTACCCCCCTTACTTCTAATAAATTAAGCACAGTATCCTCAGCTCTCCTCTGCTACACTGTGAAAGCTATGACTAACCTCATTGATATGGGCACACATTGATGTCAATCATTAGGCCTACAATTTCCGTACACTGGATAATTTAGCCTCTTAGGTATTACAATCCTCAGAAATCTCCTGGGGCCATATTACACAAAGTGCCCCAGGGCACTGTGCCCTGGAGCATTTCGGTATTGCAGAAGGGGCTGCAGACGCTTGTGCGCCCCTCCTGTAATACACATAGCACTGGCGCACAAGTAGCACCAGACCTATCATCATAGGGCATTCCCTCATTTGCATGAAGGCACGGCCATATGCAAATAAGGGAATCTGTTTGCCCCTGCGGCCACACCGTGTTATAAATGCAGGCATAAATTCTCAGGAGGCGCACTGACAGCGCTCTAAAAAATGTGGTCCACTGTCAGTGCACCCCCTAATGACAGCCCTCTAGATGGGGTCAGGGGGGTCCTCGGGAACCCCAAAAATCCCCTTGCAGGCAAGTGCATTCACTCACTGTGCCCACCTGCAAGGGGATCTCTCTCTCCTCTTCAAAGTGCAGGCAGGTTGCCGTCTGCACAGTGAAACACAGAGCAATTGCTTCAAAGCCGCTGTGTATTTCACTTGAATGTGCTGCCCTCAGAAAAGCATGAGTTTGTAGCTGCCCTGAGCACAGTGCATGCAACATAGTTGCACCCTGTATGTATTAGGGCCCTTGGATTCCATTCTTACCCTCCTTTAGCACTGCTATTTGCATAGAACCTGAGATATGAAACATACAATGAGGCGCAATGATGCTTTCTGAGACACTATCACATTCTTCCTTTGAATCTATATTTCCCCTCAACCTGGAGGCTGGTGGCTTACCAGCCCTCATCCTATATAGTATGTGACTTGGAAAATGCAAAATTCTGTGAAGACCTTTTGCATTAAGGGATATTTTCATAGAAGAACCTGACACCTGCACACCTCTGAAGCAATCTCCACGCATCGTTGCACCTACAATAATTAACCACATTTATTAGTGTATCAGTGTACTACTGTGGCGACCAGAGCACATCAATATGCCCACAGGAAGCAGGATTGACAGGAAGTAGATAATAATGTGATTCAAAGAAGGCCTCGCTTTTATCAAATACTATTTGGCATTTCCAAGGTTTATTAGACACATGGATCTCGGAACAGAAATGTCATTCATCTAGAATATCCTTTCCCTTCTAATCTCACATTTCAAGTTACACTATATAATTTATAGTCGTGGCACATTGAATTGGGTAAGGGAGGGAACATCAATGTGACCAGCATATTTTCATGGGACAGTAAACAACCATTATCTAGTTTGACCACAAAATAAAAACTAAGGGTCATCTTTACAAGAAAGTGGCGTATCACTAGTGATGCCCCACTTTTCTTGCGGCCCCTTGCGTCCCATAATACCACCACGGTAGCGATGTATTTACAATACAGCGCACCATGGGTCATGTTAGGGGCAATAGCATAATTTATTTGACACTATTGTAATGCTGTAATGGATTAACGTTAAAAAAAATGACGCTAATCCAGTACAGTGTTAAGAGGCCCACTAAAATCAGTGGGAGCCTCATTTTTTTAATACCTGCTTTAAGCAGGCATTAAAAATGATGCTAGAAATGGTGCAATGGAATCTTGTAGATTCCATTGAGCCATTTGTAGTGACCCTTTAACGAGAGGACGCCCCTTTTGCATACATTATGAATATATTATGCATGATGTGGCGCAAAGGGTTTACAAGTAGCGCAATGCTATCTTCCGCCGCCTTGTAAATCTGGCCGTAAATATTAGGGCAGGGTTAGCGGAGTCACTGACCAGGAAAGTCTTATTCGTTTTTCAGGTTATTCATTGTGAATAGGTATCGGCTGAGTTTACATATCATAACTTTTAATGGATACAATTTACGTGTGTGTTGGTCATAAATGTCCCCCCAATGTTTATATTCACAATTGTTATGCTCGGTGAAGATATGGAGATGCAAATCAGATAACACTGTTAAAGATTTTCTCTAATGTTATTGTTTATTTGCCTTTCATATTGTGCATTTGTGGTGAAATGTTAACCGAATAATCTACTATTAGTTAATTGATTGAGACATAAGTACCTAAATGTAACCTTGTGACGCAACACAAGCAACTTCATACTAACTGCCACAAATGACTCGCTGCCATCCCCCCCTAAAGAAAGCAGGCCTCAGACTCTCTACAACCCCACTATTCCTGCTCTATCGTCATGAGGTTGAAAAGAGCGTGCAATCCCCAGCTCCATGTTACGCAATTCCTATATGGAGATAATGTTGTTTTTCAATGATCCAATGTGGCAATAATATGAAACACTAGTCCTATAAAACTCCCCTCCCTTGACATACAGTGTGCTCTGCAATCCTGTTTTTCTCATGTCTAGTTTACAACAATAGAATTGGATGTTTCTTCTAGGCGTATGCTAAATAATATTGAGCTTCGACTGAAAAATATTCCCTGGCTGAAAAAGCATTTTCTAAGCATTCATCCTTGATAGAAAAAAAACCTCATCAAGGGAATGTCAAATCATTTTTCTATAACTCAGTTACACAACCGCATGCATCAACTCAAGAATGTATGGTAAAATACAATCAGTAGAAAACATCCAACTTCTGTAAGATTCTATTGGATTTGAATTCAGCCTGGTAGCCTCATCATGAAGATAAGATAGTATTTCATTAGATTATACATAAATTCACTGTCAAGTTGATTGTTTGTTCTTGATATCAATCATGCTGAGCTTCTAAGGTTGTCCAGCAGAAGAGGATTGTATAACCATTATGTTCCTATGGCTGTTCCCCAGGCATTCAGGAATTCTTGACCTCCTTCCAAACATATAAAAAATTAAACATGTTCTTCTTCATGGTCAGTTTCAAAATTAATTTCCTATTTTTATTTTTCGTTTTTGAAAATACTGTGATTATTTAAGTACGTCTTGCCTACTTGCTTCCGATCTTCTTCGCTCCAGCTTGCAGGATGCTGGTCGACCTCGGGGCTCAAATTTAAAAATGTTCGTTAATAATATATGTATTTATTAAGTGTGATTTATGGTTGCATGGCTATGCTGTGAGTTATGAATGAAGAGTTAACCACTAATGATGAATCCTTTTTAAAAAATGTATATCCATGGCTGTAAATTAACTGCGTTTTTCAGTGAACGTCAGTTTTTATGATACTACATCCAACGTTAATGTAAATGTTTCCTTCTCCATTGTGCATAGTCTTTCGTCAAACCCTCAGCAGTCAACCAGTCGCCACTACAAAAAGGCAAAGACCTTGGGCAGCAGAGGTTTCGCACACAGTCCGGCTTACAGTGATGTTGGCCGCCCGGACTGTGCATGGGCTTTCAGAACCTAGGGGGTTATTTAGAACGTGATGACGAGGGTACTCCACCACAAATGTACTGGAGAACCGTGTTCACTGAACTGATGGTCTACCCATTCTCTTTAGGATCGAGTAGACAATTATGCCTCTGCCAGCAGTGCTACTCTTGGCATCACGTGGATAAACACTGGACTAGCTGCCCAACGGTCTTCTAGCCATCAGTCTGAAGTCTAAGTACCTAATATATATATTTATATATATATTTATAAATAACATGACACAACACTGGTTTAGAAAAATAGAAAATATTTATCTAAACAAAACAAGACCAAAACGACAAAAATCCACAATACACAAGTCAAGTTATCAATTAAAAAGCAAAAAGAGTCTTTATATAGTTTCAAACACACACCAACACTGTTACTGGCTAATAGAAGCCCTAGGGAGGAGGCCCCGTGTGTCCCCTACTTTATTAAAACCCCCAATTCCATCAGAACCTGGCCCACCCAGGGCTAATTAAAAGAAAAGGGCAGGAAACCGCCCTTTCTTTAAAAAAAAACATTGGAAAAACCAGCTAATTTTTCCAACATTAAAAAATGCTTTTTAGGTTAGAGGGGTCCCTATGGGACCCCAGCACTAGAGCTAAGGGGTTGGGGTGTCCCTACCCTGGTCCCTTTTCTATTTTTTTACTTTTTTTTCTGTGACTCAGCTGAAGCCAAGTCCCAAGATGGCTGCCAACACTTCCTAGTTGAGGTGCTGCCAGCCAATTAGATATCAGCACAGGTACAGTTGGATCTGCGGAGGATCTGCATCCTTATATATCTAATTTTTTAAACTCTAATTTCTCCCAAAATACTGAAAAGATTTACACCAAATTACTAAAAGCATGCTTTCTGCCTAATTTGGTGTGAAGTATAAGTTTTGAAAATTTCGTGAAGATTTGACAAGCGACGTCAAAAGTTATATGTACATACATATATATATACATATATATATATCTATATATATATATATATATACACACACACACACACACACAGATTTGTTTGTGTGTGTGTGTGTGTATCGCACTCCACACAGCAGCTTCCTTCCCTCAGCTACAGCAACACAACACAGACTGTGAGACAGGAGACCCAGTATGATGATAAATTTATTATATGTGAGTGAAAATAAATATATACAAGTGTGCAATTTAAAAATAAAAATTTTGGCAGACGTGTTCCGGCAGAACGCCTTTACACTTGGCCTAACTTACATGGCTGTTTTTACACATACAGATGCTGAGTTTGTGTCTCTCCTTACTTCCAACAGCCCCTCAGCAAATATAACGCTAACATTCTTTCCATTATAGGCTTCTTTAGAATCCATTTTCAAACCTGATCATAACAATGCATATAGATTTCATGGCAAATGGAGCACTAAACACATTCCAACTGAAGAACTTATATTATCCTTTTTCCAATCTCGCCTCCACAATGCACACAAACATAGTATAATTTCAACAACCATTCTAATAGAAGAATGCCCTTACTAGGACATGATTAGTTCCTCCTTCCTTTGGTCTTAAATTGTTTGGCACCATTTGTTCAAAGGCCCATAAAGCTCTGTTGATGGTTTTGTACAATAAGCCACGAATAAAGGAAGAGGTGAGAGTTGCCAGGGCCTTGTAATAATCAGCTTGTGAGGAGTGAAAAGGTGCTCTTTGAAGGGAGGCCTGGGAGAACTTACATGCTGCATGTACACTAAAGATTAATTTGGCTTTTTAGAAGTTGGTGAATCAGCCCCTTTTTATTCAGCTAAGTTTGTCCAATCTGGCTAAAGCACTCTCTGTTCATGATTGGGCTGCCCATTTTGAGTATATTTACAATCTGGAGGGATCAACTTTGTTTTCAATGAGCTACAGAGAGAAGGGTGAGCAGCATTTTAGTTGGCAGTTGGTGAATGAAGATATTTTTGCTCTCTCTTCTGAGAAAGCCCCGGGCCCAGACGGGGTTCCCGGGGATTTATATAAATCCAGTATGGATCTTTGAGCCCCTTTAATTACCTTGCACTTAAACGCTGTGGCTGGTGGACCTATGTCCTTGTCATGGCAAAATCAGTGATTGTTCCTATTTTTAAGAAAGGGAATAGAGCTGACCCGGCTTGCTACACGCCTATATCCTTAGTGGACGCCGAAGTTAAAATAATTGGCCAGGTTCTGCTGGATAGGTTAACAGCCTGGACAGATGAGCTTAATATCCTGTTGGATATACAATATAGATTCAGGCAGATGACACAGTTCTGATTGAACTTACTGCTACTGGCCTGCAGCATCTGCTCAATTGTTTTATCAACTTCATGGTTAGTATGGATTTTTAAACTAACTTCTTTAAATTGCATATCATGGTGGTTAGACCAAAGTGTGTTAAAACAAGAATGCATATGATTAATGACCAGCACATTAGTAGAGTTGACAATCTTCGATATTTTGGTATTTTATTGGATCTCAGCTGAACTGGCACTCTTCAATTAATAATAATGCACAGTCTTTCTACAGAATTGTGATTCTGCAAGATGGTTGGGATGTTCTCACATTAAGTTGATCACTGATATTTATAAAGCAAAATGTATCCCTATAGTTAGCTTTGAGTGTGAGGTATGGGAAAACAAGTCTTGTGCCTCTATTCAGGTTGCAGACACCAATTTGTGGGGCATGTGTTCAATATCCCTTCCGAGATTTTCCACGAGGAATTGGACTTGGGACATTTTTTTAGATCTCAATCAAATTCACCCACTGCTTCTGTGACTTTCAGTTTCATTGAAGGGTGAACTTCCGTTTAATAGAGATATTTTAGGAGATTGAATGGGTTTGGAATGGTAGCATAATATACCCTGATTGTATTATATTATGTGCACTTTGAGTGACCTTGGCAGACCTAATGTTTTCTTTGATCCAGACTGTATTTTCAAAGTAAACGCTGTGTGGTTCAAATGTGCATCTTATGCTAGGGTGCATGTGCAAAAAGGGCTTGCGTTGATCAATAATTCACTGGCCCACTATTCCATGTCAATGTAGGTAGTAGTATTGAATTTTATCTGACCCTAGATATACCCTGCCATCATAGAAGACTTCTGACCTGTTTCAGATTGAATTTGTTCCCTCAGCTTATGTTAGGATGGCACAAGACTTCAGAGCTCCCTGTAGGCATTTGAAATGTGGCTTCCGCTCTGTACACTGCATATTATTTGTTTTGTTCCAAGTATAATACATTTCAATATAATTGTATTCGTCCACTTTTCCTGTTAATGAATTTTACTCAAGTGCGGCTGGACTTACTTTTTCTGCAAATTTTGTTTATGGTATTTTATCTGGTGTTTTAAATTCTTGTCTTTGAGATGTAATGTATGATTTGCAGTCCAATTTTATTGCTTACTTTTTTATGTCAGAGTGAATTTCAATTTGTATGTCATAGTGATTTCATGTACTTTCATGATTTGCATTGATCAAATTGAATAAAGTGATACTAGACATTGACTTTACATTACTGATGACATCATCCAAGCTTCGCTTTCCCACGTATTAGTCTGTAAATCACAATGGCATTAGAGGTCTGAAAGTAATTATAGGTTAGGTCAGTGATATATCAGCCATCATTACTATCATCACAGTTACAAATCTCTTAGATGTAGAAAGCATGCATCATGTACACTATTGACCGTATCCATACACTTTACAGCTAGCATAGTTCACACTGACAATAAATTACGGATATACGGGAAGCCCTCACTGAGAACAGCATTCAATCTGTATAGAACTGTTCAGAGAAAGCCAAAATATTGAATGTCAATTCCAAAACCAATGCCCCACTACAGACAGCTTTTATGTGTATCAAACTGCTGACACAATACCGAACCTACATTATGAAATGAAGTTGATATCAGTAGAGAATAAATACTGTAAACAGTGTTTACTCTATAGAAAGAGATCCTTTTTAGCACACTGTAAACAGTAAAACTCTCATACACCACAGAGCATTTAAAGGAATCTACTCAGAAGTGCATCCATTCTATGCAACAGTTGTCACAAAAGACACTATTTACTCAACATAACTAGGATCAGAAAGTGCAAAGATCATACTTCCTGCAACCTGCATACTGTGGAGAAAGATTTACAAAAAATCCATTTTGTGAAGCCAAACAAGCACACGTACATAGGTTAGTACCTGGTGCAGACACACTTGTTTGTGAAGTATAAATTATCATGCTGACAGAATTCTCCCTAATAACTCAAGGTAACTTACAAAAGTTGGGCCCATATTTAAGAGGGCCTTGAGCATTGCGCCAGTTTGTAACCCTTTGCGCTACATTATGCTTGTGCCAGGCATAATGTTTGCCAAGGTGGCATTCCACCATTGGGGGGGGGTGGCAAAAGAATAGCACAAGGAAATCTAAGAGGTTTACTTGCACCATTTCTTTAGCACTTATAATGCCTGCTCAGCGCAGCCATTAAAAGGAGGCTTCCATTGGTTACAATGGGCCTCTGGGTGCTTTGCAGGATTAGCGTTAACATTTTTTACACTGATCCTATAAAGCCCAGGACTAGTGTGAAAAATGATGACACTAGTACCACTAACTACCGCCATGGTGCGCCGTAGGTGCCTCACTAGGTGCAGCGCCACTTTTCATAAATCTGCCCCTTAGCGTTAGAAACTGGGGTCCTGCTTGGCAGAGGTATGCACTCTTTCCAAGCAGAGACCACAATCCTAGTCAGGGTAAATCACAAACACACTTTAAATTAACCTGTGCTCACCCCCTGGTAGCTTGGCCAAGAGAAGTTGGGCTTAACTTAAGAGGCAATATGTCAAGTATTTGTGAAGCTCAGTAAAACAGTAAAAACACCACACTAAAAGATACTATACCTGTTTAAAAGATAGAGCATAATGTAGTGAAGACTAAAACGAGAGATTAAACTACAAAATAGTGCTTTGGAGCAATAAACACCAACTGGGGATATCTGGTCCGGACAATGTCAAAAGTTCAGGCCTACCGCGATGGACCACAGGTCAGCTACAGGCACCCAGTGAGGCCCACTGAACAAAAGTACCTTAATCCTGACTGGGAGAAGACTGATGCAATGCGTCAGTGTCAATCCCCTCAGTTGAGGTGATGAGTCAATCCTTTCCATGCAGTAGCTAAGATGTGTTGATTTTCTCCACACAACAGCAGTAATGCATGGGTCGAAGATGCAGTGCTTCCGAAGGAGAAGTGCTGAGGTCATTGAAAACTGGAGAGGCGATGCATCAACTCTAATCCACGCAACTGGGGGCGATGTGCTGGTTACGATCCACGCAAAACAGGCGCTGTGCCTGTTATATATATATATATATATATATATATATATATATATATATATATATGTATATATATATATATATATAAATCACTATTCCTCTTATCCAAAGACATACATTCTTAAATCAGGAAAAAACGCCTCTGTCACAATCATCTTGTAGTATAATAAATCCTTTTTATTTATTCTGGCACGAAAATACATCCACCCGATGCGTTTCGGACAACATTGTTCCCTTGTTCACTGGTATATGTATATATGTATATGTATCTATATATATGTAAATAAATATATGTATATGTATCTATATATATGTAAATAAATATATATATATATATATATATATATATATATATATATATATTTATATATATGTTTTATATATATATGTGTATGTATGTGTGTGTATATATACAAAACAAAAAACAGTCCTCCTGGTATATATATATATATATATATATATATATATATATATATATATATATATATATATATACTAGGAAGACTGTTTTTTGTTTTTGCCAATAACTTTGGCGTCACTTGACGAATCTTCATGAAATTTTCAAACTTTCTACTTCAGTGTATTCAGCTGCTGTCTTACAAGTGTCAGAGTGATCCATCAAGCGAGGCCAAGAAAAAGGGGGGGTTTCCAAAATATGCTTTCACCATGCATTTTCCCATAAGGATTTTAAACATGACTACATCCCGAACCGTTGGACGGAATTACCCCAAAATTGGCAGAAAGTTAGCTATTGGTCCAGAAAGTGTGCTTTTGTGGCTATAACCGCTGAATTTCACTGGTTTCGTACGAGTGAAATGTGATCTGTGAGCCTAACTATAATGTCCTTGTAACCACTGGTCTTTTCAGTGAGTATGTATATATATATATATATATATATATATATATATATATATATATATATATATATAAAAATTATAGGTATAATTATCTCTCTCTCTCTATATATATATATATATATGTCTATATATATATATATGTCTATATATATACACCAGCATATGCAGAACGTTGGTGTATATATCTATAGATATATGTATAAATATATATTTTTATATATATATATATATTAATGTGTGTGTGTGTACTCCAACATTCTGCATTTGCTGGTGTGATTCCTGATCGCTGGTGGTGCAGGGAAGAGTGCTAATGCCCTAAACTATTACCACCTTTCCTCTCCATCAAGAGAAAGCTATCACTCGAAAATGTGAGAAATCTCTTAAACAGGGCTTGACACAGGATGCGTTTCGGCTATTTGATCGGGCTTTGTCACCCGCATTTTGTCATAATGGACGTGTGTAAAGTCATTGCATGGTAAAGACTGCATTTTAAAGGATGTTTCACCTGTTGATGTGGCATCAAGAAGAATCATGCAATCAGCAAGGAACAGGGCTGTTAGAGACTTGCTTTCCAATCTAGGAGGGAAGCATCGTCTCTCACTTCCCTCCTTTTCCATATCACTGGTGTAAAGGATGGGGGAGAAGTAGACACTCCTGTCACATGCCTTAGCAGCTATTAATAGGCTTCAAAAATGTTTTGTCACCAGTGTACGTCTGGCCTATTATAAAGTCAACATATGCACAGTACAGCAGAGCTGCTCCTCCCCTGAGTGCACATCTTGCCATAAGGACTAGTGCCACTCGAAGCTTCACAGTAGAGGTTCCCAGTCAAAAGCTGATGAGGTTCACTATTCACTATTATAAACTTATCCCAGTTGACCTACTCCATCAAATGTTCAAGCAGTTTGCCAAAAATCTTTGAGAAGTGTTAAAATATTAAAAGAGCTGATAGTTAGAGCAATCCATTTACTTAGCTCCTTCTATGAATCTGATTCAGTGTAGCACTCCTTCAGATGCCGAGAATCCTACCCACCTAAATTAGTTAACACACTGAATAGAAGAAGAATTCACTATCCTGAGTCTGTATTCATAGCTATAAGTGACCATTCTAGAACCCTAGAATTATCGCTCCCTTTTGTTGTCCATATAATGACAGCTCTCCTCAGATTTCACAAGCATTCCCTGCTACTCACTGCATGCTTAAACCAAGGTGAACTGCGTTTTTTCTAGGATTTTCCCCAGACCAGTAACCAATCTTAATGATGTCAGCTTTCAACAGATCATTAAATAGATGTCGAATTTCTCATATAAGTCTTCTTTATCAAGTATGGCTGCGAAGCACCTTCTCCTCAGTACTTGTACTTCAAGATGAAATTGTCTGGGAGCCTTTGGTTGTATCGTAGACACTTCAGGGCATATTTATACTTGTTTTGTGCCGAATTACATCATTTATTTACACAAATTCGGTACAAAACTAACTCCATATTTATACTTTGGCGCTAGACCCATCCAGCCCCAAAGTTATGGAGTTAACATAATTTTCTGTACGTGGAAACCTAACTTGTGTCAATGAGATGCAGGGTAGGCTTTCCCCTGAAGTATATGATGATATGACCTTAGCGCCATATTTATCCCCCCATGCTAAAAACAAGCATGGGGGGATAGTGGCCTTAAATAATGGCACTAAGCTTGCATAGTGCCATAATTTAACACCTGGGTATGCGTTAGGGGGCCTGTGGGCCTTTTTTCATGGTCAGAAACCTTGTAAAGAGCCCACAGGTGCCCTTACCTGGCCCCAGAGACACCCACACCAGAGGCACAGTGGAGGATGGGGGACCTCATCCCAGGTAAGTTAGGTAAGTACAGGTAAATAATTTTTCTTTAAATTACGAAGTGCCATGAGGGGCCTAACCCCCCCCACACACACAGCATTGTACCCAATAGCCAGGACATAAGTCCCCTGGGCATGGGCATTGGGCTGGGGGGCATGACTCCTGTCTTTACTAAGAAAGGAGTCATGTCCATGGGATTTTAACGTCACTATCTGATGCTAGTATGATCTCTGCCCGTACTAGCGTCATTCTTTGACGCTACACTCCTGTTCCTCTTACGCCTCCTCCACCTGGCTAGTGTCCTTTTTAAAGACGTTAGCTGGGCCTTACTTCCGGCCAGCACCATTGCATAAATAAGGCACCCGGCTGGCGTCCAGGAATGGTGCTAGCCGACGGTAAACTTGCGTCACAAAGTATAAATATGCCCTTCTTTTAAAACTTCTAGCTTTCAAAAAGGAATGTACAATGCATCAGTCCATTTTTGGGCAGTGCCACCATAATATGGAACCTTCTGCCTCGGACTTATGCACCATATCCTCTTTGACAATCATCAAGAAAGAGCATAAAATTATTTTTTCCAAAGACACTCCCATTTTAATCCCAATTAACATTTCTTATGACTTTATCCTTCTGGTATTTTGTTGTGTATTGCATATATTTCCCTTGCCTTTGTCTTTTTCCCTTGTACATTTTTTATGATGCTTTTTGCAAACCATTATTTGTTAACTTTATTGTCAGTTCACTCGTCCTTCTCATTGTAAAGTGATCTAACTCCCATGGAGAATATTTGCGCCATGTAAAGTTACAAAAAAGAGCACCTGCTCTTAACGTTGATGGCAATGAATGAATACTATGGAAACTGCATACCAGCTAAGATTTGACATAGTTCTTTTAATTCATTTACCACCTCTGTGTATTTATCTCTTTAATGAAGAAAACGGTAAATAGCAATTAGGAAATGGATCCCTTGGAGACACTCTGGATAGGAAGGAATCTCCACAGCCAAAATGTCCTTGAAATATTCTATCAATAGGGTGGCCTTACAATTTAAGGGTTTTGGAAAGGTTGATAGTGAATGTCCTTTGGTTCTCTCCCTAACAAAAGCAGTGCATCCACGGTAAATATGTTACACATATTTTATAAGTGTGGTTGATCAATAGTCTATGTCTCCTGTTGAAGCTTTATATAAAGTTCACATATAAAAGACAAAATGTTAGGATCAAACAGGTGATGACTTAAACCAGTCATATTCCCAAAAATAAGGTCCAAAAATGTTCCTCATTCATTGCTTGAAATGTTTTCTCATGTATTGCTTGCTACATAACATCCTTAGCCCTTCTTTTCAAATACATACCTAACCAATACCAATTGGTGACTGAAACATGTGCCCCCCCCCCACATACCCATTTTAGTCCAATTATCATATTGTTCTTACAAGGTTGGCTGTAATATTCACTACTGATTAATAGATTTAACAGATCAATCAAGTCTAATAAAGTGTCAATGTCATGATAATAAAGTATACAAGTATAAAACAAATAAAATATGGTGATCAGGTATACGATGTCTCATTATACATATCAGTCATTTCATTAAAAAGGTAAAAGAAAAGCAGATGAAGCTTATAACCATCTACTTTAAAGTGCAAGTGACTGTTAGCTTGAGTGTGACCATGATGGTTAACATCAAATTATTTACCCGAAGAAACGTTTCGGCTTGAATTATTAGAGTTGACTAGGTACATTATATTTATAGCATTTCCAAACTAAAAAAGTAATTAGACGGATGCGGATAAGTCCTTGGTTTTGACCTAATGCTGTGATACCAAAGGGCTGCGCGCTAAAAGGAGAGAGTATTAATTCAGATACAGGGTTAATGATGAGTAGTATCTGTTTGAGCAGATGGTAGACTCAAGTCAGGCCTCGCTGTGTGTGCATATGTAAGATGCAGTTAAATGTGACCTTGGACGTAAATGTCATGGCTTATACTACGACCTACTAACATTTTTTTAAAATACACCAACTGGCAATTAACATGATCAAGGGCTTTGCTATAATTCAGAAAAAACAGTAGAGAAGCTCATTTTTCCTTATTTGTTTTGGGACAAGCATCGTAACGGCCATTATATTATCAGTAATACCTGAAAAAGGTCTAAAACAGGTTTGTTTGAAGGGTATCGGGTTCCTTGAATTTGCTCTTGCTTCTAGGTTTTCCAAAATGAATGAGGCAAAATATTTGGCCTCAGTATCCTAAAGGGCAAAAAGACGATAGCTGTTGGGGGCCACCACTGAGCTTTTCTTATAAATGGGGTGCATAATTGAGCCTTGCCAAGATGGTCGAATGGATTTAGGAGTCATACATGTTTTAAAGAGCTTTCCTAAGGAGGTGGACCAAAACTCTACATCCTGTTTGTAAACTGATGCAAGAATGCTGTTGGGGCTGGGAGCTACATCGGCTCTGCTTTTATGAATCAGCTTTACGATTCTTGTAGTCAGGGAAGTTGACGCAAATTGAAGGATTTGCACTTATACCTTCTGAGATCTTCTGTGACTGGGTTGTCAATTTGGACATTTTGTTGACGCACTGTACAAGGAGCTGATATGTGTGATTAAGTCCTCAGGGGTAATGTTGTGCCCCCTTACATTGACTGTATCCGACTACTTACAAAGATGGTTAATGATGATCCTTTGGGTTTTTGTTATGACAGGCCAAATAGAGTTCAATCAAAAGTGTTTCCGCATACTTTTGTTTTGCTTGACAGATTTATTTTTTATACATGCTGCATAGGGTGTTTATGTCCAGACGCAAGAATGGATTTGACCCTTATTTGACTGATCTTATCTTCTTTTTAAGAGTTCTTTTCTGAGTTTTTTGTAAACTAAGGGTGCATATGGGTAAACCTGGGAGATCTTATTGATGAGGTTGGGTTTGAACTACTGCCCAAATAAAAAAAGTAGGCGTTGCACAAAAAGTTCCCAGTAGATGATTATATGACACGAGGGGCTGGCAGCAAGATTGAGCTAGTCTAAGAGAGCAAGGGACATGTTTATATGTTGTTTGTGCCGTATTTGCATCATTTATTTTGACCCAAATTCAGCACAAACCTAACTTCATATTTATATTTTGACGCTAGACACGTCTAATGTCAAAATACAGGATTTTGCACCATTTTTTGGATGCGTGCACCTACCTTGCATTAATGAGATTAAAGGTAGGGGTTCCCATCTAAAAAATGGTGCTATCACCGTAGCCCCATATTTATCTCCGCGTTCTAAAATGACGCGAGGGTGGGAAGAGGGGCTAAATAATGATTCAAAGCTTGCTTTGCACCATTATTTAATGCCTAGTGTGGACCCAATTCCATGGCTAAACACCACAGGTGTCCTCCCCAAACCTCAGAAACACCTGCCCCCACACTAGAGGGACACCAGAGGATGGGGGACCCCATCCCAGGTAAGCAGGATAAGTATTTTTACATTTCTTTTTAAAGTGCCATTGGGAGCCCTAACTTGGGGCTCCATGCATGGCACAGGGCACAGGGTGCAATGGCCATGACCAGGGGACACTTGTTCCCTGTGTTGGCCATTGGTGTGGTGGGCATGAATCTTGTCTTTTCTAAGACAGAAGTCATGTTTTTGGTAGTTGTGCACCAGGAAATGGCACTAGTCTGGTTAGAGGCATTTTATTTGCGTCTAACCAGGTTACCGTCAGGTTTAGACGCACAAACCCCTCCTTCCCTACCGCCACCCCCACCCAGTTAGCATCTTTTTTAAAGATTGTTAGACCTGACACCCCTAACTTTTTGCCTGCCTCCCTCCACTTTTTAGACACTGTTTTTGCTGGTTTTTAGAATCGGCACACTTTACCACTGCTAACCAGTGCTATAGTGCATATGCTCTCTCCCTTTAAACATGGTAAAACTGGATCCTACCCAATTGGACTATTTATAAGTCCCTAGTAGAGTGCACTGTAAGTGCCCAGGGCCTGTAGATTAAATGCTACTAGTGGGCCTGCAGCACTGATTGTGCCACTCACTTAAGTTGCCCCTTAACCTTGTCTCAGGCCTGCCATTGCAAGGCCTGTGTGTGCAGTTTCACTGCCAATTCGACTTGGCATTTAAAAGTACTTGCCAAGCCTAAAACTCCCCTTTTTCTACACATAAGACAACCCCAAGGTATGCCCTAGGTAACCCATAGGGCAGGGTGCTGTGTAGGCAAAAGGCAGGACATGTACCTATGTAGTTTACATGTCCTGGTAGTGTAAAACTCCTAAATTTGTTTTTACACTGCTGTGAGGCCTGCTTCCTTCATAGGCTAACAAAGGTGCTAGCCCAAGTTTAGCACCGGCTTGCGCCATTCCTTTAATATGGCGTCCGGCTGGTGCTGTGCAATGGCACAAGCCGGCACTATACTTTTTGCCGCAAAACTACATTTGTGCAGTTTTGCAGCAAAAAAAGTATAAATTCGGGCCCAAGTCTTATAAGCAAGAAATGTGTAGGATGGGACGTTTGGTCATCCAAAAAATACCCATTCAGGGCTTTCCAGGACATACCTTTGAAGGCAGCAAAGAGAGTACAGACCATGGAGTCTGCTCTTTGTGGCATTGAGTGTACTGTTGTTTCTGCGGTTCTATAGAAGAGATTATGGAGCAGATTTAAATTAAAGTCTCTGCTCAAGAGGAGATGAACATTAACATGGCTGTACCTGACGTCTGAAATTAACTGCGCTAGCTCCTTTACCATTTAATTTTTGCCTGAAGATACTAGGTGACAATACACATTTAACAAAAATAAAAATAGAGTTGTCATTCCAGATCTTGATCTCGACACATAAGAAGTCTTTATGACCAGTGAAATACTCAGAGACAGCAAAATCCCATCTGACTGTTAGGTAGCCCAGACGGCCACCTCAATTGCATACTCCTCAACATGGTCCCTTGTCAAGCATGCAGTAGAAGTCTGGGACCTTCTCGACTTGATCGCCCTGGACGTTGCCTTCCTCCTGGAGATCTGGATCTCCGCCACCTCAGCCCTGGACATCACCACTGCCACTCCAGATGACTACAAGATCATCCACAAGGACAGAGCCAACCGTCCAGCAGGAGGTATCACCATTGTTTACAAGAACACCCTCCAACTGACAACCACCAACGAGTCACAAAACCAGCCAACCCATGAACACCTACTCTTCCAGATTCAAACCACCCCAACACCTCCATCCGTGGCACATTTGTCTACAGACTACCCAGACCCTGGCCTCAATTCACCGACCTCGTCACCTCCCAATCGCTTGCCTCCACTGACTACATCCTACTCGGCGACCTCAACTTCCACCATGATGACTCCAAATCCACAAGCCTCTTGGACAACCTTTCAACACTCAGCCTCAATCAACTTGTCAACATCTTCACTCACACAGTTGGGCACACTCTCGGCCCCGTTTTCTCAGCAGGGAACAACATCCCCATCTCTCACACCTCAGAATACCATTGGACCAACCACCGCTGCATCCACTACACCTTCACAAAGAACACCGCACACCACTATGCCCCCGACACCTGGCAGACACTGGGGCAAAGTCATAGAAGTGCAACTCACTGACACAGCCACTCCTCCCCACCAGACTCAGGAAACACGAATGCATCTGCACGTAATCTATAGCGCTGGATCTCTGAATGTGCCAACAGTGTAGCTCCTTTCAGGAAACCCGCAGGAAACTAACAAAGCAAGACACCTAGATGGTTCACGACAGATCTACAAGAATCCAAATGCTCCTGTAGATGACTGGAATGGAAATGGAGGAGCAGCAAATCAACCAAAGACTGCATAGCCTACAGAAACGCATTCGCCACGCACCACCAAAACATCAGAGCTGCTAAGAAAGCTGCCATTCCATACCACCTAAGCACCAGTGCTCACAACAGCAAGGAGCTCTTCACCATCGTCTAAGAGTTCACGAACCCCAGAGCAGACACCTCAGTCATCCCTCTCTGGCAAGGCCTCTGCGACGACCTCACCAACTTCTTCCACTGGAAAATTTAGGACATTTATGAAGGCTACTCAAGAAACCTACCGCTGACCCAAGGGAGCTGAAGAACTACAGACCCATCTCTATGCTCCCTTTTCCAGCCAAAATAGTGGAAATCAACCAGCAACTTACCAATTTCCTCAGGACACACTAGATCCTAGACCCATCCCAATTCGGATTCAGAAGTAACCACAGCACTGAAATAGCACTCCTAGCAGCCACCGACGACATATGCACCATCGTGGACGCTCTCATCCTCCTCGACCTCTCTGCCAAATTTGACATCGACTCCCACTCCACCCTCTGCACCAGACTTCACGATGCCGGCATCCGTGATGAACCACTGGAATGGACCAGACCCTTCCTTACCGGAAACACACAGGGTGTCAGACTATAACCGTTCACATCGGAACCCAAAGAAAAATGCTGCAGAATACCCCAAGAATCCTCACTCCGCCCGACACTCTTCAACATTTACATAGCCCACTTGCCAAAATCATCAGACAACATAGCCTAAACATTGTCTCTTACGCCGATGACACCCAACTGAGCTTCTTCCTGACCAACGACCCAGCAAAGGCCAATAGAAATTTCCACAACAGAATGAGATCAGTCTCCACCTGGATGGAAGCCAGCTTCCTCAAACTCAACTCGGACAAGACAGAGATCCTCGTACATGGCCCCACCCACTCCGCCTGGAACAACTCCTGTGGCCTACCACCCTGGGAAACGGCCCGCTCCCACCGACCATGCACGCAATCTGAGCATCATCCAGGACTCCTCTGTGTTCATGACCCGTCAAGTCAACACCATCTTGTCGTCATGCTTCCACACCTTTCGACTCTTTCAAAAGATCTTCAAGTGGATCTCCACCAAGACAAGGAGGTCAGTGACCCATGCACTCGTCAGTAGCATACTGGACTACGGCAACACACTGTATGCCGACATCACAAAGAAACTGCAATCAAGACTACAAAGAATCTAAAATGCAGCAGCCAGACTCATCCTGGACATCCCCCAACACAGCCACATCTCCTCCTACGTCAAAGACTTACACCTGCTCCAGGTCAACAAATGCATCACTTACGAGCTTCTGACACACACCTACAAGGCACTACACAACATATGACAGGCCTACCTCAGCCATTGCCACACCTTCCACGCACCCAATAGACAACTCAGTTTTCCCAGCTTGCCCTCACAACCATTCTCAGAATCCGAAAAAGCACAGCAGGGGGAGGATCCTTCTTCTACCTCCCAGTCCTACATGGAACACATTCCCACTCAAACTCAGACAGACCGCATCACTGAAGCAGTTCTGGAAGGATCTCAAGACCTGGCTATTCAAGTGAGCAGCACGTCCACAACAGCACCTTGTGACCCTAAGGGTAAGAAGCCGGGCTATAGAAGTATTGATTGACTGATTGATTGATTGATTGATTGATTGAAGTAGATGGAAAGATAACCCATTGCATTGCCTTATATGTGTGATCTAGTTTCAGAAGAGAAAAACTCATAATAGCCTTCAAGCGGAGTTTTCATGTCTCCCCAGGATTCTTGGATACATATGATATTGTGTGATGTTAAAAAAGTCATAGCGTCTACTTCCGATAGAAGGTTTTCTAGTCCTGCCATATTCAAGGAGACAACAAAGGTAGTTACATCAGTGTTTGACTTTCAGTTAGGCTGATATTTAAACACACGTCAATAGGTTTGGGGCTTGGCTAAGGTTGTTATGAGCCATCCCCAATCCTTCTGGCACCTTATTGCAGAGGAGGTGGTGAACTTGCAACATCTACCTGCCTGATTGCAGGTGGAAATAGTTAATGACTGACGTTTGGTAGGAGCCATTGACTGAAGAGGTCCAATTGAATTTTTTTAAAAGACACAGTTGTCTATGAGTTTTGTCGATGCCTGATGGCCTGTAGGTGTTATCCTGGTTATGTGGCACCTGGCTGAAAGCTGGATAATATTCCTTGTTTAATAAAGCTGTTGGATACCTGGAATTTGGTGAAAGAGTTATCAATATTCAACAATCTTCTAAGATTTTCTGTTTTAGCAGATTGTGTTAATTGCGGATTGGGTTGACCGCGTCTCTTCAGTTGCTTCCTTATGGGCTACTGTGTTTGAGGGAATAAATTGTATGAAAACATTGTAATTGGTGATAAGATTGCAGCGATTTGGATGTGAGGCCCGAAATGCAGATATGTTGCTGTTATTCAATGGGTCTCCATTGCCTTGTGATGTGCCAAATTGTCATTGGAGTTGAGACATCTTGGGTGATGGTGTTATGTATCATATCCAAAGCAGAGTGGCCCAAAGGCTCAGTCATTCCATGTGTTTGTGCATTCGATTTCCCTGTGCCTAGTTGAGGCATGAGCGCGCGCCTAGGCGATGTATGGGTCTAATGTTGATCTGAGGAAGCTTCATCATTGGAATGTTGCATTGATGGTAATGAGAAGCTTGATGAATGATGATTTACTACTGGCGATTTGCGTGGCAGAGTGTTTAAGTATTGTTGTAGTTTGCACACCCAGGATGGCTATCAAGGTGATATTATGTTATTTTGAATGTTCGCAGCTTAATCTTATATCGCTGCAGTGTTGACCTGGTGAGGAAGAGAGGACTGATTCATGAGGAATTATTGTTGCTGAATTGTTTAATGAGGAACGTTTAAGCTCTACTTTAGGTTGTGCACCTGATGTAGCTGAATAGGTGAGTTTTGATTATTTTAGTTTTTCATTACACGGATTAATAACATTACAATGTCGACTTGATAATAGTGAGGTGCCTAGCGCGTAATGGTTCATTATTGGTCCATCATTTGATAGGGGTGCTTAGGGTCTAATTTAGCTTGTGCATCTGGTGTAGCCGACAGCGGTGGTTTGATTTCATTTGGTTTTACAATGCCTAAACCTGAGGTATCTTGTGCTGTAATGATGTTTTGTGAAAGAAAAGAGAGCACTTGGATCTTTCCGAGGTTCACTAAAATTTATTTCTGGATTGTCCAAGTTGTGTACGTCATTCGGAACTCCTGTATTTTTTTGTGACAGTTTGGAAAAAAAAGCAATCGTGACTTATTGTATTGTGGCTCTCAAGATCTTATCCTGTTTTTTTGTACAATTTTTTGAGCGTTTTCTCTTGCATCTCAAAAGTTCAGTAGACAAAGTGTTACATGTGAGGATTATTGCATTGCTAGGATTAGTTAATGAACTTACTATGATGTAAATAGCTTGGAGTTGTTCGATTTTACTGTTGTTCTTTCGTTATTATGTAATGATGAAAGATTGCAAGGAATAAGGTATGTTTCCTCACGAAGATCCACAACATTATTTGGCACAGCACTTTTTTAAGAGACTCGGCTTGAGCCCTCAAGGGTGGTTCCTGTTCAGTGGTACATGTATAAGCTGAATGAAGCAAAGTAATTTAGGAATTGTAGTTTGAGGATTGTGCTTTGCCAACCATTTTTACTTCCTGAACTAAATCACCCACTGTGGAAGGTAGCGCAAACAGCTTTTCCATAAGAATGGTACAAGCACACTCTTGTGTATTAAGAACAGATAAAGGAGATGGATTGTCATCATTTAGGAGTGAACTACTAATGGCGTTGAGGCATTTGAAGTGAGAATCAATGGTTGATATATATTGAGCTAGTGTCTATAATAAAGAAATTCGAATAACAAACTTAAAAGACTGACATTCCAAAGCTTAGCTGTGATAGCTAGTGCATTGATTAGTTGTTGCCAGGTCCGCATGTCCAAAGGTGGGTTAGTAATACAGGCATTAACAGGTTAAACAGCTTCAAAATCACCAGTGAGCATCGATACATGTAGATCTGAGTTGTTGAGATTGATATTAGTAGATGAGGGAGTATGCAGGTTGCCCGATCCCAGTCCATTGTTCTCAGCTGTCTCGCTGCCTAAGGTAGAGCACACAATTTCGAATGAGGTTCCTTGCTCAGAAGGTAACACTTGCTGTTGCAAAAGAGCAATGTAATCAGATGTGCCATTTTGTATATTGTTTATTGTGCCACTTGTTGAGGTCAAATTCGACACTGAACACAGTTGTGGCTGTGTAGAAGAGATATCATGTTGACTATTCTCTTTTTGTGTTGATAGAACCAATATAATTGAATCTGTTTGCTGCTCAGAGAAAGAATTTGAAATTGTATTGGCTAAATTAAGCAGGGTATGCTTGTGGATCAAATTGGTTTGCTGCATTCGCATGTCGATGGCTAGGCCCTTATCTATCAGAGCAGTTAGAGGAGTTAGTGGGGTCTGTAGTGTCAGAAGCACTCCGTTGACCACCTAAGTGCATGGATATTAAGCTTCCCCCCTCATCTTTCATGAGCAACGAGGCATACATGTTGGGCAAGGTTGGAATAAGTGGTGAAACTACACAAGTTGGAGAACTTTGCTTAGACCTGACTGTTTGAGAATCTTGAGGGCCAGTAGAGGATCGCCCTTGGGTTTACCAGACCTCACTGTGGTCAAAAGAGATGTTTAATCATTAATTCTTAGGATCTACAGGGAATTTTTGATAGTGTTAGTTGATTCAGCACAGATAGATGTGACCTAGGCAGTATCAATAGGAGCTTTTGTGGTCATTGTGTGGCTATTGCCACAGTTGAGGCTGAGACTGTCGACGTTGAGATAAACACTGCAGGAGGAGTGGCACAGGGGTGGGGGAGCACATAGAGTGTTACATACTGCACCAAGGCCTAGCTCAGCAACCTCTTCAGCCTCTGGCTCAACCATAGGCAGAGCTCTAACACCACAACCACGCTGACCTACAGCTGACCCTGAATTTTATGCTTACTTGTCTGTGACTCTTCAAAATTTCATAGCTCTAATTGGTTGTCACTATGGGCCTCATTATTAGTTTGGTGGTCGGACTGCCTCAAACCTGGCGGCCGAACTGCCAGATTACGATCCTGGCAGTCGAACCACCAGGAGACTGCCGTCACTGCCAGTATCAAGGATCTAGATTGGTCGGTGGCTGTCAAAGTCATGGTCAGCCATGACTGTGCTGAGTTTGACACTGAAGTACTGATCACAACTTTCCTTTCCACCAGCCTTTCCATTGTGGGGTCCACATTATGAAAAGGCTGGTGAAAAGGCAGTGCAGGGGCCCCTGGTCAGCACCCTGAAAATGCATACTGTCTGCTATGGTAGACAGTTTTCATTCTGAGGGTCCTGTGTGCAACGGCATTGGCCTCAGTTACCTGAGGGAGCCGAGGCAACTGCCATTGCGCTGTTTCCACCGGGCTGACCAGAAGAAATGTCAGAATATATCATTTCTGCCGGTCAGCCCGGTGGAAACATCCTGATACGGCGGCAGTCACTGTACTGGAGTTGTGGTAGTTCAACCACCCAACTCGTAATCAGGCCCTATGTCACGACTCACGTGCTGCTTGCGCCTGGAATTTGCAGATCTGGTGGCGTGAATCTTCAATGTTCGGCTTTGGCCCAAAAAGGGGCGACTCTTTCTGGTAGCCACGGTGCTGTAGGCAATGGAGACACCAAGAACAGACCGTGCCCTTCAGAAAGTAGCGCCAGAGGGAAAAACCCCTTCCAAGGGGAAAAACCTCCAAACAGGAAAAGTCCTGGAGAAAAACAAGAACAACAAACAGGAATCCAAAAGGAGCAAAAATCAGAAAATACAGAATGCTGAGTCCAAAACCAAAAGGCAAGGAAATCAGGAGCGAAGACACCAACTGAGCAGAAAGTGTTGCAGCGCAAGGAAAGAGGAAAAACACAGCCCTTATATACCAACAAACAGGAAGTGACCCACAGGAAGTAAAAGGACACCATCTTAGATAGGGAAACAATATATAGAACAGAATAGTAGAGGAACCATAGAGAATAGGGAACAAGGAATGCTGGGAAAGCACAGGAATCTGGGAAGGAGGAAAAGACATAAAGAAAGGCACACAACAGACTGCAAACAGAAGAAAGGACAAAGAAACGAAGAAAAACAGGTAAGAGGGTTCAGAGACCCCTGGGACAGTGAAAGGCAGAAGGAAGAACGAGGCCCCAAGCAAATCTGGGGCCTCGAAACGCGCAGGAGAGGCTGGGGGCGCGCCGCGTCTTAATAACGCGGTGCGCGGCCCGAGCCGAACGCCCGGCCGAAGTCGAGCTCTCGGCTCGCGCCGCACCGCGCGGCGCGACAGTAGGTCCCCCTCCCGAAGGCCCAGGTTTAAGAGGGAATAAACAGTGAAAGCGTTGAGTCAGGAGAGGAGCGTGAACGGAAGAGGCATCTTCCCATGAACATTCACTGAGAGGATAACCCTTCCAATGAATCAGATACTGAAGTCGTTTATGAAAAAGACGAGAGTCACAGATTTCCTGCACTTCATATTCAGGAGCATCATTCACAAGGACAGGAGGTGGACAAGGAAACTGACGTGAGTAAGGATCAGGCACATAAGGTTTAAGCTGAGAAACATGAAAAACCGGATGGATCTTCCATGTATGGGGTAAGTGAAGACGGACAGTGACAGGATTGACCAACTGGAGAATACGGAAAGGCCCATAGTAACGAGGTGTGAACTTGTTTTGAGAGAGACGTGAGGGCAAGTATTTGGAGGAGAGCCAGACTTTATCTTGCAGATGATAATTTGGATTGGTTGTACGTCTCTTGTCTGCAGCCTTCTTCATATACCTCTTGGTATGTAACAAATTAGATCGAATTAGTTTATGGAGTTGGAGAAGGCGTTTGGAGAAATAGTTAATAGCAGGTAGAGGAGAGTTGGATTGTGGAGAAGTAGGGAAAGAGGTAGGATGAAAACCATAGGAACAGAAAAAGGGAGTGACCTTGGAGGCACTATGGACTGAGTTATTGTAGGAAAATTCAGCTAAAGAGAGGTAAGTGCTCCAGTTACTTTGGGTAGAATTGCAAAAGCATCGAAGATATTGCTCTAGTCCTTGGTTCAGACGCTCAGTCTGTCCGTTGGTCTGAGGATGGAACCCTGAAGACAGGGCTCTATTCATATTCAGTGTTTTACAAAAATGCTTCCAAAATCGGGAGATGTACTGAGGTCCTCTATCAGAGATTATGGTATGTGGAAGTCCATGGAGACGGAAGACATGATCTATGAATATTTGACCTAGTTCTTGGGAAGTAGGCAGCTTTTTTAGGCCAGTGAAATGAGCCATCTTTGTGAAAGAATCCACTGTGACCATGATAACCCGGTTTCCTGCTGATGGTGGGAGCGAACACATAAAATCAGTAGAGATAGTATGCCATGGGGCCGATGGAACAGGCAAAGGTTGTAGTAATCCTGCCGGTCTGGTGTGAGGTATTTTGACTTGGGCACATATGGGACAGGCCTGAACGTATCTTTCCACATCCAGTTTCCAGGTAGGCCACCAAAAAAATTGTGAAAGTAATTCTTGTGTGGCTTTGATGCCTCTGTGACCAGCTACAGGGGAATCATGGCACATTTGTAATGCTTTCTTTTGCACCTTGTTTGTAGGGAGGAATATCAGGTCTTGGTAATAAAAATATCCTTGTTTCTTGTACAATAATGGTCTTAGTTCTTCTATGGCATGGTCCGATAGGTTGGCGTATTCTTGTTGTACTTCTTCCAGGAAAGACTGAGCCACTCCAATGATCTTACTGGGTTCTAGAAGATACTGGGATGAGGAAGGAGAACACTCTGGATATCGGCGAGACAGAGCATCAGCCAGAATGTTTTGGGATCCTGGAATATATGTAATATAAAAATCGTACTGACTGAAGAAAAAGGCCCAGCGGGCCTGACGACTATTCTGGCATACAAAATTTCTTAAACATTGTAAATTACGGTGGTCTGTCCTCACCTCAAATGGTTCCTTGGAACCCATCAGAAACTGCCTCCACTCAAGGCAGGCTGTTTTCAGAGCCAATAATTCCCTTTCAAGTACGGAATAATGTTGTTCAGCTGTGGAAAGGATATGAGACAAATAGAAAACAGGATGTTCAAGGCCATCATCCTCTTGTCGTTGGAGTAAGACAGCTCCGATGGCTCTCTCAGAAGCATCAGTTACTACTATAAATTGCTTGGTGGTATCTGGATGTCTTAAGATGGGGGCTTGGGTGAAGGCTCTCTTTAAGCTTTGAAAGGCTGCTTCAGCAGCCTCAGTCCAGACAAATCCCTTCTTTAAATTGTCCTTCTTTAAGGTGTGAGTTATGTGGCTAGTCTGACTGGCAAAGTCTAGAATGAATTGTCGATAGAAGTTTGCTAAACCTAGGAAACATTGTGTTTCTTTTATGGTAGAAGGAGAAGGCCACTCTAGGATAGCTTGTACCTTTTCTTGGTCCATAGCTATGCCGGTGGGACTTAAATGATAGCCCAGATATTTGACTTCCGTTATGTCGAACTCACATTTCTCTGGTTTGCAAAATAGTTGATGATCACGAAGTCTTTGAAGAACTTGTTTCACATGGGAAGTATGGAGTTCAGGATTTCTAGAATAAATAAGAATGTCATCTAGGTAGATCACGACTGTCTGATTAAGTAGGTCTGAAAACACTGAGTCCATAAATCTCTGGAAGATTGCCGGGGCGTTAGTAAGACCAAACGGCATAACCCTATATTCAAAATGGCCAAATGGGGTCCTGAATGCTGTCTTCCATTCGTCGCCTTCTCTTATGCGTAAAAGGTGGTAGGCTCCTCGTAAATCCAATTTAGTAAAACGTTGGGCCCCTCTGATTGCTTCCAGTATGTCCCTGATGAGAGGCAAAGGATAACGATCTTTAATGGTGATTTTATTCAGACCTCGAAAATCCAGGCACGGACGAAGATCCTTAGTCTTTTTGGGCACAAAAAAGAGAGGGGCCCCAGCCGGAGACGACGATGGAACAATAAGACCACTCTGTATATTTTCGTCCAGATACTCCTTTAGAACTTCCCTTTCGGGTTCCGTGAGGGAGTACATCCTCCCAAAAGGAACAATTGTGCCGGGTTCTAATGGAATTGCACAATCATATTCTCGATGTGGAGGTAGCACAGGTTTTGACGGTTTTTGGAAAATATCCTGAAACTCCAAATAGTGGTCTGGGACCCCTTGGACCGTATTAATGGACATACCAGTGGCACCTTCAGTAGCTAAGGATCTTTTCGGAGACCAATACTTGTCGGAAGTAAAACAGTTCTCGTGACAAAATTGCGAAGACAAAGAGACTGTCCGGGTAACCCAATTTATATATGGGTTATGTCTAATGAGCCACGGAATTCCAAGAATGATGGTATGGTTAGGGGACGTAATAAGATCGAAGGAGATGTGTTCTTGATGGTTTCCCACCTGTAGACTTAACATCAGGGTAGTGGTGTCTACAGGACCAGAGGATATCAAAGATCCATCCACAGTGTGTACCTGTTCGGGTACTTCTTTTGCTTGAGTAGGAACTAGGTTAGCAGCAGCCCATGTCTTGTCCATGTATATACCACTAGCACCACAGTCTAGTAATGCCATAGTCTTTTCTTGACGACCGTCAGGAAGTTGTAACAGGACAGGAAAGATGAACAAGGCAGTTGTATTGTCATTAAAGGAGCTGATGGAAGGTATAGCTGTAGATCCCGTCCCCTCCCTTCTTACAGAGGACGGGAGGTGGCGTTTCCCGAAGGTCTGGACGGACGTACTGGACAGGTACGGAGTATGTGACCAGCAGAACCACAATACAGGCACAACCCTCTCTTGCGTCTGTCTTCTCGTTCACTAGCAGAGAGCGGACCTCGGGTAGTATCCACCTGCATGGGTTCCCCTTCGATGTCTCTAGCAGGAGTGCGAGGTTCCTCGGAACGCTGCAGGTATGCACGGGAGCTACTTGGTTGGGTAAACCCTCTACTCCTTTTCTTTTCCGATCTCCGTTCCTGAAGACGATATTCGATGGACAGTGCTTGATCCATCAGGCCACGAAGATCTTCCGCTCTGGTAGAATGCACTAGTTCATCCTTTATTTCTTCTTTGAGTCCTCTACGAAATAATGTTACCAGAGTACGTTCCACCCAAGTGGTCTCTGCCGCCAGCTGACGAAAACGGGTTATATATTGCAGGACGTCTTGGGAGCCTTGTTGGATGTCGCACAAGGCTTCTTCAGCGGAGGCTTCCAATCCAGGACAGCTAAACATTTGTTTGAAGCGACTCACAAAGGCGGAATAGTCTGACAATACAGGGTCGTCGGAGGACACCATCGGGGTTGCCCAGGCCAAGGCTGGGCCGGATAAGGCACTGATAAGATAACCCACCTTGGTCCTGTCGTGGGAGAATTGAGTAGGTCGGAAGGCGAAATACACCGTTAAAGCATCCAAGAACTCGCGAAGCTTGGTTGGTTCACCAGAGAAACAAGGGGTAGAAGCGGAGATTGTCGGAACATCACTGGTGCGGAGGGCCAAAGCCTGTCGTAACGCAGCATTTTCATTACGTAGTTGTTGCAACTCCTGGGCTTGTTGCTGAATCGTGGTTAACAGAGATTGCTCCGGATCTGCAGCAGCCGGCACTGTATTATCCATGGTGTTTGAGGACGTCGGAATGGTTAGGCGCTGCAATCTTTCACGACTCACGTGCTGCTTGCGCCTGGAATTTGCAGATCTGGTGGCGTGAATCTTCAATGTTCGGCTTTGGCCCAAAAAGGGGCGACTCTTTCTGGTAGCCACGGTGCTGTAGGCAATGGAGACACCAAGAACAGACCGTGCCCTTCAGAAAGTAGCGCCAGAGGGAAAAACCCCTTCCAAGGGGAAAAACCTCCAAACAGGAAAAGTCCTGGAGAAAAACAAGAACAACAAACAGGAATCCAAAAGGAGCAAAAATCAGAAAATACAGAATGCTGAGTCCAAAACCAAAAGGCAAGGAAATCAGGAGCGAAGACACCAACTGAGCAGAAAGTGTTGCAGCGCAAGGAAAGAGGAAAAACACAGCCCTTATATACCAACAAACAGGAAGTGACCCACAGGAAGTAAAAGGACACCATCTTAGATAGGGAAACAATATATAGAACAGAATAGTAGAGGAACCATAGAGAATAGGGAACAAGGAATGCTGGGAAAGCACAGGAATCTGGGAAGGAGGAAAAGACATAAAGAAAGGCACACAACAGACTGCAAACAGAAGAAAGGACAAAGAAACGAAGAAAAACAGGTAAGAGGGTTCAGAGACCCCTGGGACAGTGAAAGGCAGAAGGAAGAACGAGGCCCCAAGCAAATCTGGGGCCTCGAAACGCGCAGGAGAGGCTGGGGGCGCGCCGCGTCTTAATAACGCGGTGCGCGGCCCGAGCCGAACGCCCGGCCGAAGTCGAGCTCTCGGCTCGCGCCGCACCGCGCGGCGCGACACCCTATGTGTCACTATGCTGTAACAATTCCACTGTTTCTTCTGTTTGCACATGAGCCTTCAAATCTCAGTCAAAGACCGTTAGGGAGCTTGGCCACTCCCAAAGGTGTTGCCTGTCCCTGAAATTGTGGGGCATGCTTCTTTTCCTCTTTTCTATGGGATTCCTTTTGTTGGATTTTGTTTATTGTCCCTGTTAAATGCCCCTTATTTGATGCCTGGCCTTATTAACATCGCAGGCTGCTGAGGCCCAGCCCTGGGATCCTAATTTCTCCAATTTTTCCAATGTAGCTAGCCTGGTAATGGCTAGTAATGGTCTATATTTTTGCTGCAGCCATTCCGTAAAGCCCACCGGAACCTGCTAGGTCAGCACAGGGCCAGTAGGGTGATTAAGCTGATACTGTGGAGCCTGTAGGACAGGCGGACAGGCAGAGGGGCTGGCGGGCTGATGGGTGGACTTGAGAGCTGGCGGGATTGGCAAGATTAGTTAGGAGGCTGGAGGATGACCGGTGCAACAATATACAGTGTGATAGATGGCTGGGCAGCAGCACTCCTGCCATAACACAATGGATACGCCAGTGTCCTTTCCCCACCGCAAAACCAAATGTTGTATAGTGTCAATTACACTATTAGCGATTCGCAAGGGGGTCGCAAATGCCCACCTACTGATTATTCATGAGATAGGTCGCAATTTGCGACCCTCTTGGGAATGTCTGTGACTGCTTTTAAATAAAGCTTTTTTTTTTTTTATAATGCAGCCCGTTTTCCCTAAAGGAAAACGAGATGCATTTCAAAATCAAAAAATTAAACGTTTTTGTTTCATTTTTTCAGACCAGGCAGTGGTCCGTATGACCACTGCCTGCTCTGAAAAAATGTTTTCACTGACATTTACAAAGGGGAAGCATTCTCTGTCACAAAACAATCATACAGGAGACTGGGAGTCGCAATTAGGAAGGGAACACCCCTTCCTAATTGCGAGTCGCAATCCCTTTTTGTGATTCGGTAAATAGTTTACCGAATCGCAAAAATGGGTTTTGTTAGAAATGGGGTTTTTGGTTGGCAGATAGGTTGCCCTCTGTCCAAGCAAGAACCCTCACTCTAGTCAGGGTAAGTCACACACAATCCAAAATCAACCTGTGCTCACCCTCCGGTAGCTTGGCACGAGCAGTCAGGCTTAACTTAGAAGGCAATGTGTAAAGCATTTGTGCAATAAATCATACAACACCATAGTATACCACCACAAAAATACACCACACAGTGTTTAGAAAAATATAGAATATTTATCTGGATAATTGTAGGTCAAAACGATCAAAGTTGCAATACGAATTTGTAAAGATATCACTGAAAAGTGATATTAAGAGTCTTTAAGTCTTTAAAAAGCAATAAAGTGTCTTTCAAGCACAGAGTACCTGGTTTCTGGTGGGAAATCTCCTCAGAGGGCCACAGGAGAAGAGATGCGTGGAAAAAGGGGTGTGTGCGTCGTTTTCCGCTCAGCACACACAGACTTGCGTCGTTCTTTTCCACGCGGGGAAGTCGGGCGTCGTTTTCCGGCGCGCAGACAGTCTCTTTTTGTGGATCGCGAGGATTACCAGATGTCCCGGGTCTGTGCGTGGATTCTCCTGCTTATTTTCCGGCTGCGCGTCGTTCTGCGGGGCTGCGCGTCGAAGTTTCGATCTCACGGTAGGCGTCGCGTCGATTTCTCCTTGGAAGTCGGGCGGCGTTGTCCTTGCGAGGCCGTGCGTCGAAATTTTGGTCTCACGGCAGGCGTCGCGTCGATTTCTCCTTGGAAGTCGGGCGGCGTTGTCCTTGCGAGGCCGTGCGTCAAAGTTTCGCACTCACGGTAGGCGTCGCGTCGATTTCCCCTTGGAAGTCGGGCGGCTTTGTCCTTGCGAGGTTGTGCGTCGAAGTCTCGATCGTCCCGAGGGCGTCGCGTTGATCAGCGTCGGTGTGCGGCGTTTTTCTCGCCGCGAAACAAGCTGTGCGTCGAAATTTTCGGCGCACGGAGCGTCCACGTGAAAGGAAGAAGTCTTTTTGGTCCTGAGACTTCAAGGAACAGGAGGCAAGCTCTATCCAAGCCCTTGGAGAGCACTTTCACAGCCAGGCAAGAGTTCAGCAAGGCAGCAGGGCAACAGCAAGACAGCAGTCCTTTGGAGAAAGCAGACAGGTGAGTCCTTTGAGCAGCCAGGCAGTTCTTCTTGGCAGGATGTAGTTTCTGGTTCAGGTTTCTTCTCCAGCAAGTGTCTGATGAGGTAGGGCAGAGGCCCTGTTTTATACTAAGTTGTGCCTTTGAAGTGGGGGTGACTTCAAAGAGTCTCTAAGAAATGCACCAAGTTCCCTTTCAGTTCAATCCTGTCTGCCAGAGTCCCAGTAGGGGGTGTGGCAGTCCTTTATGTGAGGGCAGGCCCTCCACCCTCCCAGCCCAGGAAGACCCATTCAAAATGCAGATGTATGCAAGTGAGGCTGAGTACCCTGTGTTTGGGGTGTGTCTGAGTGAATGCACAAGGAGCTGTCAACTAAACCTAGCCAGACGTGGATTGAAGGGCACAACAAGTTTTTAGTGCAAAGAAATGCTCACTTTCTAAAAGTGGCATTTCTAGAATAGTAATATTAAATCCGACTTCACCAGTCAGCAGGATTTTATATTACCATTCTGGCCATACCAAATATGACCTTCCTGCTCCTTTCAGAACAGCAGCTGCCACTTCAACAGTGTATGAGGGCAGCCCCAATGTTAGCCTATGAAGGGAGCAGGCCTCACAGTAGTGTAAAAACGAATTTAGGAGTTTTACACTACCAGGACATATAACTACACAGGTACATGTCCTGCCTTTTACCTACACAGCACCCTGCTCTAGGGGTTACCTAGGGCACACATTAGGGATGACTTATATGTAGAAAAAGGGGATTTCTAGGCTTGGCAAGTACTTTTAAATGCCAAGTCGAAGTGGCAGTGAAACTGCACACACAGGCCTGGCAATGGCAGGCCTGAGACAAGGTTAAGGGGCTACTGAGGTGGGTGGCACAACCAGTGCTGCAGGCCCACTAGTAGCATTTAATCTACATGCCCTAGGCACATGTAGTGCACTCTAATAGGGACTTATAGGTAAATTAAATAGTCAATCATGGATAAACCAATCAATAGTACAATTTACACAGAGAGCATATGCACTTTAGCACTGGTTAGCAGTGGTAAAGTGCTCAGAGGTCAAAAGCCAACAACAACAGGTCAGAAAAAATAGGAGGAAGGAGGCAAAAAGTTTGGGGATGTCCCTGTCAAAAAGCCAGGTCCAACAGGTTTGAACATGGTGAAATGGATTTTCACGTCGCAAACAGCCCGATTTGCTGTTTGCGACGTGCAAAAGCCTTCCTACATGTGGCCCTAAAATCCTTGTGGGCACCATCAGATCTCTTAAAAAGCTGCCAATAAACCTATCTGTACTATAGCTTAGCTTTTGACTCTTTCTTGGTCCTGGAAGAAATCTTCTGCAACGTAAAGATGCAGGTAGAATAGATAGCTCTTTATCTTGGCAAGGAGTTGGAGACCACCACATTGATAAGAAAACGTTCTAAGTTAGTGAGTCAAGCCAGGCTTTAAAAAAGAACACCTTGGTAGCAATTTTAAACTAGGGGTGGCCAAAGAATTCTGCCACACTCCATCCCCCCCCCCCCGGCTGAGCTAGCAAAGTTTTGCCCACTACGTGTTCCATGCAGAGTTCTGAAAAACACTGCAAAGTGACGCTGAGTGGAGTTTTTTCTCTCATGCAGCTCGCCAATGTTAAGTTGGCAAGTGAGAGAAATCGCCATGTTGGCAAGCACAAGCAAGATTTCTGAACTCGGGCAGTTTCAGCAGGTCATGAGAAAGCTGTCGCTCATGTTGCAGTATCTGCCGCTTGGGTAGAAAATCTACTCAAGCAGTAGAAAGAAGTTAGCATCCTTTGGAGCGCCACATGGCGCCATTCGTGCTGATTTTACAGCGCAGGAGAAACTCCTGGCGCTGAAAATCAGGGCAAACACCATGACTTACCCGAACTCTGCCGCTCATGGAACTCCTCATAGCATGGCAGAGTTTTTTCAGCACTTTGCAGATTTCTGCATAGCAGAACTCTGCGATCTCTGCCCACGCCTATATTAAGTCCTAAATCAGCCAATCAATTTTTAAACACCAACTACCCACAGTTTTTAGCTAAATTAAATTGATAATTCTATTGAGACTTCATTTTCTATGATCCCAAATGTTCCTAACAAGCCACCCGATTAATCTTCTCCAACTCAGTCAATTAACACTGTGATAAATCTTCCATTTGAAAGTCTACCTGTGATGGGGATAGTAATGCTCCAGTGAGGAGCAGCCTGTGGGGACATGGTTGCATGGACTACAAGCATAAAATGGTGTAAGAGGCAAGGTAAATGTTTCTAACAATAGTCACCCTTATCCTTTATAAATGTATTCCAGTCATTGCAACCTAGATGAAGCCGACTTTGAACTAATTTGGCAGGTCAGATAGGGCATGCAGAAAAGCTTTATCATCATATTCGAATGACAAATGAGCGCATAGACCTTTGTTTTCATCCAAGTCCACACCAAGGAGTCACTGATTCTTAGGGCCTGACCTAAGAAAGGTGACGCTGCACACAGTACAGCGTCACTTTTCTTGTGCCCCTTAGCGCCCCCCCTAATGCCACCATATGTACGCCAAATCTAAGATACAGCACACCATAACGTTAGGTGAACGAGCGTCAAAATGTTTGATACTAGTTCTAAGCTTTGAAGGATTAGCATAAAAAATTTGATGGTAATTCTGCAAAGCCCATTGAGGCCCAATATAAATAATGGTTTGCCTCCTTTTAATGCCTGCTTTGAGCAGGTGTTAAATGTGCCAAGAAAAATTACACAATGAAATCTTTTAGATTTCTGTGTGCCATTTTTTCAGCCCCCTAACGGGGGAATGCCTCCTTTGTGTACATTATGCCTGCAACATGCATAATGTAGTGCAAAGGGTTACAAAGTGGTGCAATGCATGCATTGCACCACTTTGTAAATTTGGCACTGCGATTTTGGTCTTGTTGGGCCACATTAGTGTAAAAGAAATTATGCTAGAGTGTCGCTAGGAGGCGCTAGGGGCCCTAAAATCAGCCCCTTAGTTCTAGCATATGCACGCTGCATGAATTGGTATCGAGCTTTAGTAATAAAAAACAGTTATTTAAAAATAGTCACTATATACATATACACTATATAGGATTCCACTCACTCAAAAAACTAGGGGATTAACCTGCTGCCACATTTTTGCCAGCCACTGGTGGCGACCTATGTTTATTCGCTTTACATGTCTGGCTAGTGATAATTTCATGTCTGCAAAGGAGGCAGCAAAGGCAAATCCCTGGACCTGCGATCCTTACTATATTCTGCAGGTTCCTCTAAACCTGTAAGCTGGCAACTTTAAATCCTCTAGAGCAGGCTGTGTCTCCTACCCTTTTTCTGCCACTGGTGGCACTGGTGCACTATCTCACAGTCCGTGATTTTTGGATCCCTTCCAATAGTATTCCAGTTAATTAATGCAGAGTGCTAAAAATATGTGAGTGTAAAGAAAAAGGCATATGATTTTCCTAAACCATTAATTTCATACATGCATTCATAATTACATATTGATCTTGCGGGCCCCCCTTCATTCTTCACAATAGTGGTCCTTGCACATATGTCATTCGCATGCTAATTCCCATGAAATTCTTGCAGATGGTCCCGTAATTTCTGTGGCAATTAAAGCTCAGTTTACCAGGAAAATAAATGAGCCAAGAAGGTAGGAACTGCTAGAATGCAGTAATGCACATGAATTCAAGCAATGAAGCATTACATGAAAAATAAATGCCAAGAATCTCATGCACTCTTCCTAATTTGCCATGACCCCTTTTGCAGCACATTTAAACAAGCGCAGGCGGTCACTTTCTGCGTGCCAAATGGTTGTGATTGTTTTTACTGAAGGCGGGACGTGTCTATGAATGTCTCTGAATATAACATGAATAAAAAGGGGAACATTTTGGAATTTAGGTAATGCTTTATTTCAGGGTGATGGGTGTTTATACACTTCAAGCAGAAAAAATAATACCACTAGTACAAGGTTAAATGAAACTGAAGCCCGCACCAGGGATCCATCTAACCAGTGACTTAAATATGAACTCAATTTCATAGAGAATAAGATCCTTAGTGCACAAAACGAGCAGTGGTGAAATCCCCGTCAATGTCCACTAAATATGTAGCACCGGGAAAAACAAGGTGAGCAATTAGTCAGCGAGCTGTAGCACTTAGGCACGAGGGCCATCAATGACTGCTGATACCCCATGTATAGGTAGGTAGGTCCAAAGTCACAAAGGGCCTGATTCTAACTTTGGAGGACGGTGTTAAACCGTCCCAAAAGTGGCGGATATACCACCTACCGTATTACGAGTCCATTATATCCTATGGAACTCGTAATACGGTAGGTGGTATATCCGCCACTTTTGGGACGGTTTAACACCGTCCTCCAAAGTTAGAATCAGGCCCAATGTGTTTTAGACCATGCATGTATTTCGGTTAACTTATTTACCTTCCTAAAGTGGTATAAGATAGGGGCCATAACAGAGAGTGGTCACTTCTCCCAAGAATGGAGTTATGCTTAGGGTTTGCAAATCACCCACAAGGGATGACAAATATTGGTACCTTGAACACTGTGAACTAAAAAAAAGCTAAAATGCTCAGACTCAATAATAAATCAGACTGCGAAAAGAGTACAAGAAATATTACATGAATCTGAGTTCATCTACTCAGACCTGGTTCAGCATCGGGAGGCATTCTGTCTAAATTAAGCCCATATTTATACTTTTTTAGCGCCACATTTGAGTAATTTTTTACTCAAAAGTGACCAAACACAAAATTTAATTGTATTTTGTAAGTCTGCACTGCTTTTTTGTAAAAAAATGACGCAAATGCGCCTCTAAAAAAGATTAAATATGGGCCTTGGTTTTTCAGTACAAGGAAGGGGAAGAAGGCGGTGATACGGTATAAGCACCAACTCCAATTTAGTAAGTTCATAGCTCTAGCCCGTAGACAAGCAAAACAGAAACTGAATCAAGCACAGAGACCCTTTAGGAAAGAGCCCTTTTCAGATCGACATTTGGAGCACTTAAGGTCAACAAAAAACAGTGCAAGATGCAGTGATGGAAGCAGAAGAAGCTACAAATGGATACATATTGAGCCAAGAGACTCCACAATGGTAAACACAAAAACTCAAAAAATGTCTGGAAAACGATAAACAAGATTGCAAGGCCAAGCTGCAAAATAAATAACTCAAGCATACCAGAATGTACTTGGGCCTCGTATTTAGCTGAGGTATTTGCCAAAAGACAGCCAGCTATCACGGGTACTCCCCAAAATCGGTCCAATACGATGGCCCATTCAAGCCAAAAATCTAACTATAAAACAATAGAAGGATCCATGCATCCCTAAAGATGATGGGGAATTGGTGACAAAGTTTGTATTTCACAAATCTGAGCTTGCAAAAATCAGCAGATCAGGCAGGTGCGATGTTGCACCTGGTCCAAACGGTATAACACAGTCAAGTTACAAAGAAAACCCAGACTTTAGGGGGGATAAGTTTGTCAAGCAATCCAAATATGTTTCAACTTCAGGTACAATTCCCGATGCTTGGCACGACTCCATCTTAAGTCTAATCTATAAAAACTGATATAGATCAACACCGGAAAACTAGCTCTACTCAATGCAACCTGTTTCTATCTGACCTAACAAAGACATTTGATCAGACAAACTGTCACGATGCTCGTCTCAGTCTACTGCGGCTGAGTCACCTAATGTATACAGATGATATGTTTCTTTGTAGCCTAACAAAGGTCGGGCTGCAGTGCTTAATAGATGCGCTTTCTACATTTGCCCATGGCAAGAGGCTGGCAAGCAACAGGAACACAACTAAAGTCATAATAATCGTGTCTACCAACAATCGTACTAAAAGCTGGTTTCTACATAACCGCTTGAGAGAGTGGATGTCTAAAACTGTTCAGGGGTCTTGCATGATAACAAAGGCTTTTTTCTACAGCAAAATCACTAACTAAAAAGAAAGGGAAAAGCCTTGACAGCTGCATTTCGAACGTTATATAACAGCCTTAATGGTCTCACATTAATGCAGAATCTGACAGTGATAGCCACAGAGCTCATCCTAACCCTCACTTATGGCAGTGAGGCCGTGAGAGGCAGAAATATCAACTTGATGGGTGGGATGATAATTAAAATATATATGCAAGTTTTCAAGAGGCCAAGGGTGGCTTCACTGGCTCAGATCTGTTTAGAATTTGGCCTAACTCAACAAGTCATTGCCAGAAAGAGTGCCTTTATTAGGTATTGTTATAGGCTTCAACGCTCTGAAGAAAGCTCTATCAACAAGATATTGTGGTCAGCAATAGCAAACTCCCACTGACACCTTTTAAAGCCTATTTAGGAAAATGCATCAGCAGTATACAAATACAACTCATGTTGGACTTGTCATTACCGACAACAACTTAGAAAAAAATCTTCACTAAATCCATGAGGGAAACATCTCTCATTGAGGACAAACTGGTCCTGGCAGAGTGTTCACCTGCCTGGATGTTTATCAGTACATATAAATCCTTCATACCCGCCTCCCACTTTGGTTCAACTTACTAGGCAGTCACAAAACAAAAATGGCCCTAATGTTTGTATTGCTCCCATTGCTAGTGGGGCAATCACCCTGGCTGGCAATTGCAGAAACCGTATGCAGACTGTGTGCGGCACCAAAAGAGGACATAATTCACTTGGCCTGCATCTGTTCTAGACTGAAACAAGCAAGATACAAACTTTTGAAAGCACTTTTTAAAGACTGCAGGCAGGCAATCATTGTCTGTTTAAATCCTGAGGATAGTATGCTGAACGGTCAACTTTGAAGTTTCTGTCCAGGTTTCAAACCCTCACTAACAATGGATGTAGTGATTGCTGGGACTGATTTTATGCTTATTGTGTCTTTTATTGTTTCTTACTCAGGATAGTATAGATTTTAACTTAAAACTCTGGGCCGCATTTACAACGCCCTAAAGGCATTCTGCACCACCGGAGCGATTTTGGGTTTTTTTTTTACGCTCCATTGGCCCAGTGTGCCAGCCAATACTTACAAGGCGACATAAAGCCATCTTGAGTGGCTTTTCATGGCCTTGTAAATATGGACCCCTTTCACAAATTACACTGTGTGAAAGGGGCGTTCCATGGATGTTGCTTCAAGTGTTTCCACGCAACACCCATTGAAACTGACAGAATCTGATGCATTCACATATTTACAAGTCTGGGAATATGTCAGATTCCTATGCCACCTCAGAAGTGGCTTAAGAGTGATACAACTGGGTGTCCCTTCCTGTACAAAAACAATCATCCCCCCAACACAGGCACATTCGCACCATGATAGGCACCATGTAGATATGGCGAATTTCTCCCCTTTCCTGGTGGCTGAGGGTGGTGCAGCAATGCCCTTACTGGCCAACCTGCACCAGGGGCTTTCTAAATGGGGCCCCATATGTCTTACTTTAATGTTTCTAGAGCATAATTGCATCTATTTTAACTCAAACCACTTTTGTCATGTAAATATTGTTTAAGGATTGCAATGCTTTTAATTAACTGAAGCAATAAGCTTGAAACTAGTAGCCCAGTCAGTTACTGCAGTGATAAAAAAATATCCCAGTGTACGGAAAATGGCAGATGGGTTTCGTAAACGATTAATTTTATAATTACATACTGATCTTGTGGGCCCCCTTCTATCTTTACAACAGTGGACCTTGCACATAAGCCGTTCACGTGCTAATTCCCATGAAAATTTACAGATGGCCCCGTAATTTCTGCCAACACTTAGAGCTCACTTTACCAGGAAAATAAATGACCCCAGAAGATAAGAACAGCCAGAATGCACATCAATTCAAGCAATGATGCATTTCGAGGGCAAGAAAAGCCACGCATATATCATACTCTCTTCCTAATTGGCCATGACCCCTTTAAGGGCAGCACCTTTAAAAATGGAGGCAGCCGCTCTCTGCGTGCCAAATGTTTGTGATTGTTTTACTGAAAGCAGTACAGGTATTTGAATGTGTCAGAATATAACGTGAATAAAAAAGAAAACATTTTGGACTTGAGGTAATGCTTTATTTCACAATGATGGCTGTATATGCACGTCAGGCAGAGCCTCTAACGTCGAAGGCCTTCAGCATGTGGTTTGCGCCTGTTCTACAGGAAACAATCAGTATCGCGCTAGAAAATAAACGTGTTTAGAAGAATTGCTTTCATTTAACCTTGGTAATAACGGGTCGGCCTCTGTAGCGCTGCTCTCTTTACATTGGCCTCAAGTGTAATAGAAAAGCGTGACAGGTTTTTCTCAGTTAATTGCACCTGGAATTAAACTGCGGACCTTCACTCACCATGTGCATTTCAGGGACATAGCTTGGTCAATAAGATTTTGGGGGGAGGCGGATGAGCTTCAGATTTCCAAACAATCATGTTGGAACATCTTCTTAAAGAACATTACATGAGAAGTAGGGCATGAGGGGGTCTTAGGTGGTAGTGGAAATAGAGAAGCATGCGGATTGTTAAGGGGTACTTAAAACACATACTTTTTTCAAACTGATCAAATTTTTTTGAGGATATCCAAAACATAGACGAAAGAGAGTGTGTGCTTTTGTCAATGTGGGAAAGTAAAAATCCCAACTGAAATTCGACAGACACATTAAATTACCCGACTGAAAGCACTTGTACCCAAATATTGTCTACAGAATATATTTTTTAGGGGGTGTTACACCCCAAACAATCCCCAGAGCTACGCCTCTAGTGCATTCACAGCGATGACACTCAAGTAGTGAATTACTCATTAATATTGTATTTGAGGCTAATAGCCAGATTAATCACACTTTCACTCAACGCAAAGTAGCAAGAACACCTTGCTGCGGTGCATGAAAGGAAGATGGCAGGAATGCAGCATATTTAACATTGTATGCCACATTTCTGTCCTCTCCTTGCACTGGCATACAATGCGCTGCCTTGCACCAACGCAGGCACCCTTGCACCATGAGGAGAGGAAGCAATGGGCAGAACTAAATATATTATTTCTCCTCCCTGCACCTCCCCAGGGAAGGCAGACCATGTTGATGCATTCCCAGGTTTACCCATCTTGGTAAATCTGGGAAAATTCCAAAATCCATAGGTGGATGCGTGAAAATCCCCATGCTCCACCCATGGAATGTCTTTCAAGGACAGAGTACCACAAGGCAGTGACGTGTGCTGCCTTGCATTACTCAAGATTTAGGAAGCAACACTGGGCCATGGTAAATCACAATCTAGGTTTTGTATGTCCCTGTATCGCCTTGCATGGTGCAAGGGCGCAGCAAAACCTTGAGATATTTAGCCCTGACTATATAGTGTCAATATACTGGAGAATTATGTTAAGTTTTTATTTAAGAAATAAACCCAGCCTGTCTTTGAATCCCAATCCTACTTTTTATATTGAATTCTGAAGCAAAGTCAAAGGATTTATCACCACAGCTATCTTTCTTGGGGTGTATAGATCCAAATTAATTTTTTAGTTTGCTGAAGTACATTGAGGATGTTTAAATTACAAAAAGGTACATGTGGAATGAATTGTCCCCAATTGGGTGATTAAGTTGTGCTTTGTGGGATTTCTAGAAAAAAAGCTCTCACTGTTTAATTCCTTATACATTTGAGTGGGGGATGTGATGTGTGTGAGTGTGTGTGGGTGTGTGTTTCTGTTTGTGTGTGTGTGTGAGAGATAATGCAGCTCTGCCTTTAGCCACAGCTTGCACTCAATCCCTGAGAGCGTAGAATATGCTGTGCTTGGCCTTTTATTATGTGAAGTAGGTACTAGACATAGAGACGGATTCAGAGTTTGGCAGACACGTTACGTTGTCACACATGTGACTGATATTCCATCCATCTTATTTCAAGTTTCATAGCATTTGATGCACTTGTGATATAAGACACCCGGCGGTAACCCTGACTGCCAAACTCTAAATCAGGCACTTAGTTACTCTGCTCCCAGAACCCACTTTACACATCCCTTAGCCATGCACAGTATGCCTTGATTACCCTGACTTATTGCCGTAGAATTGTGGTCATGTGCAGTAGGTACTGGGCAAGGACCTGTGCATACATAAGGCATTAGATATGACATTTACCATGCAAAGCTTCAGCTGGGTTTAGGATGTTGCTTCTAGCCACACCCTGTATATACTCCTGATTTTCCCAGAATAATTTGTAAATATAGTGCCTTAAATATACCAAAATTAACCTATTGAAGGCCCAATGGGACCTTTATTAATGCAAGTGCTCTCTTCACAGACCAGATTTGCACAAAACATCTGTTCTTGGTACAAATCTATCTTCATGTTAGGTTTGGTATGATTGCTGTATTCTCTATTCACCTGTCACCATCAGTGCCTAGTGCCAGCAGGTACTGCTCTGCACTTACTGAAAAAGTAGTTTAAGTTCCATAGCAAAAGCACAGAATTCTGTTCCGAAGCTTAACGCAACAAACTAGCAGGGCTTGCTACTGATGGAGAGGCATACTGCTTCCACCAGGTGCTGCATGTTTAAATGTTTGCAAACAATAGTTCCAATTCCCTGCTTTCAATGTCTGTGTCCCAGTTTTTGGGCCCCATTGTTTGTGCCATGCTCAGTGCTTGTCTCCAAGGATCTACATCACGGTGACATGTTCAGCATGATGATTCTTTTTTTGTAGTTGAATTGAGTGGGAAACTTTCTGTGGTGATTGAATTCATCAAATTCCTCTTAACGATGAATTGATAGTGTTATTGGAAAGCTACTGCTTTTTTTTGTTAAGAAAAAATGTTTAGAAAAATATAACGAACAACCAGATTCAAAGATTAAAATTTTAGAGAATGCCACCCCTCTAAGCTTGTGTAACTTAATTTCTCGATGCAAATAGTTAGTGCAGCAGAACTTTAATAGCAACTGAAGAGCAATGATGTACCCAGGAAATCAAATTAACACAAACATTGTTATTTATTGAACACCTTTCAATAAGTGAAGGCACTGAAATAAATTACTCATCTTTCTATTTCTTTTACATTCCACACCTTAATCAGTGCATTACCATACTGAAATCTCACAAACTTGGAGAATACTCAAACATTGTATGATACAAATTGCAGATGGTACAATTCCTTAATCTAAATTCCCATGCTTTCACTGAACAATAAAAATGTTTCTTCTGGATGAACTGTTAGAAAGGTGGATTTTGTAATATAATTATTTCGAACTGGTAGTGTGCCAAATAATGAAACCAGAAGCAACACTTTGTGAAGGGGATAAACTTTCCAGCATCACAAAACAAAGTTTGCCTGTGTGCAACTTTTCTGTCAAAGAAGGTTTTTGTGGTACTTTTCCTTCAGAAAACTTTGTAGAGCATTCTATCACAATAATTACTTTATGTGGACTTTTCCCACCACAAATCATTCTTTAGCAGTATTTTTATTGGCTACTTTCCAATGGTGCCAACTTGACTACCAGAGTTTTAATAATATTTTCATGAAGTTGATGAAGGCTAATTTTACTCAACTAACGTTGGCGTGTGAAGTTTAAACTTTGGACCTAAAGTCTGGACCATGTCATGAAAAGCATCCTTCCAGTTCGGAAGACCAGTTTTTACCACAATTTGTTGCAGGCAATGTTTATGAACACCTTGCTGTGAATCATTGTAGCAAGTTGCCCTCCCAAGAAGCTCGGAGTTTCAACTTCAAGGAATTCACACCTCAGCAAAAGAAGATTTTGTTCTACTACTCTGGTCTACTCTGAGCCCCAAGTGGCTGCAGATAAATACCCACAGTTGAAACATTTTCCTTCTGTTGTTCGGGGCCCCTTATCATCTGTTTTTATTGTTTCTAAATTCACACTTGACTAAGATGGTATAAGTTAAGAAATAATTATGCCAGCTTACAACAATGTTGACTTTGCAACTTTGAACACATGTAGGAGGCTGGCCTGGCTTATAGTGGGTACCTGATGGTACTTACACCTTGTGCCAGGTCCAGTTATCCCTTTTTAGTAGATTAGTAGTGTTCTAGCAGCTTAGGCTGATAGAGGTAGCTATAGCAGAGCAGCTTAGGCTGAACTAGGAGACATGCAAAGCTCCTACTATACTACTTATATAGCACTATATCAAAATAATCACACTACTCAGAGTTACTAAAATAAAGGTACTTTATTTTAGTGACAATGTGCCAAAAAATATCTCAGAGGATATACTACCTTAGGTGGTAAGTAAAACACACAAAGTATACACATAAACCAAAATCAGGTAAGTAAACAGTTAGAAAAGTAGTGCAAACACTGTAGTAAACAATAGGATGCAATAGGCCTAGGGGCAACAAAAACCATATACTAAGAAAGTGGAATGCGAACCACTTAGGGATCCCAGGCCTAGAGTAGTGTGTAGAGGGTCGCTGGTAGTGTAAGAACACACTAAGGGTGTCCAAGATACCCCACCCCAAGACCCTGAGAAGTAGGAGTAAAGTTATCCTACTTCCCCAGAAACACACTAAAGTCGTGATAGGAGATTCTGCAAAGACCATAACAGACTGCAAAGCACTGAAGACGGATTCTTGGACCTGAGGACCTGTAAAGGAAGGGGACTATGTCCAAGAGCCGCAAAAGTGTCCAGGGGGGGCAGGCGCCCACTAAACCCTAGATGAAGGTGCAAAATGGCTTCCTCCATGTGGAAGAAGCTGAAGATTCTGCAACAACGGAAGATGCCAGGAACTTCTCCTTTGCACAGAAGATGTCCCACGGCATGCTGGAGGATGCAGAGTTGTTTCCATGCAGAAGGACTGCAAACAAGCCTTGCTAGCTGCAAAGGTTGTGGTTGAAGAAAATAGGTGCTGTCCGGGCCCAGTAAGGACCAGGAGGTCGCCCCTTAGAGGAGGAGACAGAAGGGGTGCTCAGCAACACAGGGAGCCAACACAGAAGCAGGTAGCATCGGTACAAGCACTTGAATACGGGTTCAAGAAAACTGAGCATGGGGGTCATCTCAACACTACAAAGGAGGGTCCCACGAATCCGGTGGTCAACTCAGCGAGTTTAGCAATGCAGGACGGAGTGCTGGGGACCTGAGCTATGCTGTGCACAAAGGGTTCCTTGCAAAAGGGCACAGAAACCCTAGCAGCTGCAGTTCACGTAGCTCACAGGATTACTGTCTGGCGTGGGGAGGCAAGGACTTACCTCCACCAAATTTGGACAGATGGACCACTGGACTGTTGGGATCACTTGGATCCAGCTCCTGTGTTCCAGGGACCATGCTTGTCACAATGAGAGGGGACCCAGAGGACTGATGAAGCAGAAGTTTGGTGCCTGCATTAGCAGGGGGAAGATTTCTTCAGCCCACAGGAGAATTCTTCTTGTGCAGGGTGAAGGCAGACAGCCCCCAGAGCATGCACCACCAGAAAACAGTCAAGAAAGCCGGCAGGATTAGGCACTACAATGTCGCTGGTAGTCTTCTTGCTACTTTGTTGCAGTTTTGCAGGCGTCCTGGAGCAGTCAGCCATTGATCCTTGGCAGAAGTCGAAGAGGGAGATGCAGAGGAACTATGGTGAGCTCTTGCATTCGTTATCTGAAGAGAAGCCCACAGGAGAGACCCTAAATAGCCTTCAGGGGAGAGTTGGCCACCTAGTCAGGTAAGCACCTATCAGGAGGGGTCTCTGACGTCACGTGCTGGCACTGGCCACTCAGAGGCCTGCATTGTGCCCTCACACCTCTGCATTCAAGATGGCAGAGGTCTGGGACACACTGGAGGAGCTCTGGGCACCGGGACCTCTTCCTTTCCCCCTTCAGAGCGGCGCTTCCCCAGTTTGCGACGCCGGCCGCTAGGTAAATATGGCCACTATCAAGGAAGAGTTAGCGGCGGAAACCCAGAGGCAGGTGCGAGAAGGGCCTCGCACGCACCGGGGCTGGAGCGGTGTGGTGCGCTATTGGTGGTGGCTGGCAACTGGAGTCAAGTGTATTCCACATTGAGCTTTGCACACTGCTGGCAATTTTCATTTCCTGCTGGATGATCCCTGGGGAGGTCTAAAATACGATCCCGAAGCACAAGAAGCGCAACGATCATTGAGAAGCAGTAGGAAGGAAAAAAAGAGAAGTACCTGCTCAGCTTGTGCAATATGCGGCCGGGAAGGCAGGCTGGAAGCCTCTGTCTATGCTATGGGCGTTTGTGGAGATGGCAGGCAACGCTCATCTAGTGCAAAGGGAGGAAGAAGTAGGGCAGTTTACAAACAAATGCTGATTGAAAGACTGTCGAAATAGGCAAAGCTAGGTGTGTGTTTAGCCCTGCAAAAGCTGAGAGATCACCACTAGGGGCACCATACGTTTTGAGACTTTTTGGAGACTTTGCTGAGTGAAAATTCCATGATCAATGAGGCTTACAATTAAAAGGAGACCGTGCAGCTTGTTACAGTAGCACTAGGCAGCATAATAGGCACACATGTGGGGTTAGGTGGATAACAGAAGCGGATCGAGCAAACGCGGATGCATCTTGTTGCCCCCTTGTTTCCCCTATTCGGGACTTTCATGGTAGTAGCATCACCTGTAGGATCTTTTAACCTCCTCTGGCCTCTCCTTATTTTATCTTCCGCCATTGTACCACATTCGTTTTGACTCTACAATGAAACGTATGGCACAAGACGTGGGGTACAAGGCACAGACAATGGGAAAAATCCTGAAAGGACCCAAATCTTAGACCTTGACTTCCGCCAGAACAAGGCAAAGACGTAGCTCTGAACAGCAAGACCTAGGGGGGGTCTTTGAGAGAATCCGCAGGGGTCCAGGACCTCTTACCTCCCTCTCCAGTTCTTTCTGCACAGTTGGGGGTCAGTCCATCAGAGGGTCATGTGCACTCAACATCATGGCAAACGCAACTCGTTGAACTATTCTCTCAACCTCTACATTGAATAATCTGACCAGTGAGTCTCATACTTCTTCACCTGTTTCAACTGCACCTGGTATCCTCCTCCTCGCTTTATCTACTATAACCTTACAACATAAGGAGAAACCTGCCTATCCCTTGTTTTCTATTATTAGTAGCAACATCAAAGGGGCACTAAAGGCAACAGAAAGGAATGAAGTGATAGAGGGAGGGCAAGAGCGAGCAATCTCTCTGAGCAAAGAAATTGTAATGGGCAGCGGATTACTTACCATTATGGCTTCAAATCTTGTGTCAGGAGGCTCCTGCCTGGCTGTATCCAACTTGATTTCATCTAATGCAATTATTCTTCCTCAAACTCCCTGCTCTTTTTCTAGTTCACATATTCCGGATGGCTCGGTATGCAGGGTAACTGGCATCCCCTTAATGGAGGAACTGATGGGGCAGATTCTAGAGGAGCTTTGAGCAATAAAACTGTCCCAGGAGGAGGCTCGTAGGTAGACCAAGGACAAGCTCAGTCAAACTAATACCTACCTAAACCATCTCTCTACACGAATATCCCAAATGGAGCAGAGGGTCTCAGACCTAAGGGATGCTAAAAAACAAGCGTAGTCTGCAGCATCTTGGATCCAATCGGACCTCAAGGAACTTAAATTAAAGTTGGATGAGATGGAAAACAGGTCTTGGCACTTGAATCTTAGGTTCGTAGGGGTTCCTGAAGAGATTGAAGCAGCCTTTTCTGAGACCAAGGTAGTCTCGGATGTCATCTATAACTGCATTCTTCCGGACAAAGCAAAAACTGAAGTGGATCTCTCAATTATGAGGGCACATAGGGTTCCGTTCACATGTCCTTCAAACTCAAAGTATCCTCGTACTATATTGGTCAGTTTTGGAGACTATAGGATAAAGGAACTAATTCTGTCTCGAGTCATAAAATTGAGGAACTTTAAATCTGGTGACAGCTTCAGCTGTCGCATATTTTCTCATATGTCTATTGCAGCTGAACACCTGCGTCACAAGTTTGTTGGACTGATAGATGATTGTAAGAGATTGAGGGCCACGGCTGGTATTGTACAACTAGCTAAGCTCAAAGTGTTCCATAAAGGACAAGCACATGTTTTTCAGGGCGTACAGGAAGCAAAGATTTTTTTAGAACTGCTAAAAAAAACAATGATGTGGTTTTTGGCAGGAGGATGAGGAAAAGAAGGAGAGAAAAGGGGAAAGAGGAAGAAAGGAGAGAAATGTGTGCTGTATGGCATTCTGATATTTGGTTACATTTCAAACTGGTGCGATTTACGTTTTTTTTCTTTTTTTGTTTCTATTGTATTTTCTATTTCCTCTGTTCTGCTGCCTTGCTGCTCTCCCTGAGATCAGGCTCTAGGAGTGCCATGACATTGCACTCTTCTTTAGGGTATGTGGGGGGTCTATGGGTGTGGGTGGATCACAGCTTGGTGGGGCCATGACTGGTGCGACATGCTGGGGAAAGAAGGGGCGATATCCTTCATCTGGTGGGTGGAGCTTTGCACTAGGGAGGGGGAAAAAGAGCAGATGACATAGCAGATAACAATTTGAAAAAAATATTTACACGGAGTGCTAGCTTGGGGGTCGTCTATGACTTTGGTACAGGATGACTGCGCTTGGTAAACGAGGGTCAGGGAGAGAACTAAGAGAATTAAAGGCTATCTCTTGTAATATTAACGGTGCCGACAACCGTGTTAAGTTCGCTGCTATACTCAACTGGTTTAAGGCGTTGTAGTCACAGATTTGTCTTTGCAGGAAACACATCTAAAATCTCAAAATAAGCTCCCTAAATGTATTGCTCAGGAGTACTATGCATCGGCTAATGCCGCTGTTAAAGGGGTCACTATATTGGTGTCTCAGGAATTTCCTGGAAAAGTGTACCAGATCCATAGAGACACGCAGGCACAGTGGGTAGTAATTAGACTCTTATCTCGCATTATCATATTCATTTTGTGAGTTTTTATGGCCCACTAGTAAATGGTCCAAGCCTCCTTCAGGGCCTCCATGAGTTGCTGAGCTCACTCCCGGGCTTCTTTATCATTGTTGGCGATTTTCAATGTTATTCCAGATACTCAGTTGGATTCATCTCGTAAAAACAAAAAACCGAACAATATGCAAGTATTTCAGTGGTTGGGGAAGATTTTTTTCTGATTTAGCATTAGTAGACGCTTGGAGGGCTCATCCTCTGCAGGATCAGGATTATACGTATTTCTCAAAAAACTATAATATGGCTTCCAGAATAGACTTCTTATTAACTTCGTTCCTTCTTCCACATAATAATATCTTTATACATGCCAACCCTTTCTCAGACCATTCAGCTCCACAGGTCAATCTTAAATTACAATGTGAGATGGGTGTTCCTCCTCGTTGGTGTTTCGATAAATCTCTTTTGATAGACGAAGGATGGGTTCAAATTCTCAAAACCTCTGTTACTAATTTCCTCGAGATCAATAGAGACTCAGCCTCTCCATTCTCCATTTGGGAAGCACTCAAAGTCTACATAAGAGGTGAAACTATATCTTACAAGGCTTTTACAGTCAAATTAAATAAACAAACGTTAAAGGAGCTTCAATCGGGGTTCACTCAAGCACAAAGAGTCCATCTGACTTCGCAAGATCCAGAGGCATTCACAGGCTGGTGTGTGGCTCAGGCCAAGTTAAGGGGTTGTTTTTTATCTCATGAGATAGCCAATCAATATACAAGTCAGCAGAGTTGGTACGGAGAAAGTGAATACGTAGGCAAATTTCTTGCAGGGTCTGTGAAAAAAATAAAATCCCTTAAAGATACTATCAAATCTATGTGGGATGAGGGGCTAGGCATGCTCGTAAACCATCCAGAAGATACTGAAAGAGTCTTTCTCTCACACTACACTATGACTCATTAATTGCACTGTCACACTAATTTTTGGAATCATGGTGAAAAGATGATTTCACAATGTGAAACAAATATCAAACCCTGTTATATGATGAATGATCTTTGAGAGACAATGGTTTCCCACTTATGGCATTCTCATGGACTTTATGAATAACACTTCTGATGCTAAAATGAGAACATATTTTCTATAAATTTTCATGTGAGAAAATATCTAACATGCTGAGTAATATATGTACTTCACATATCCGAAGCAGGATGTCAGTTGATTCCCCAATGTTCTACTGCTGTCACCACAAGGAGCTAATCATTTAACTTTCATTACAAATGTGATGCTTACAAGAACACCATGAGCTGGAAAACTGAAAATATGTCTTATCGAAGACACAGTAGTAAATAAACAAAATGGTTTCATTTTCTCATGTGAATTATGGTTAGTTCTACAAAGAGTTACAACAAGAACACTTTTTCTATAAATTCACAAATATCATCCTCAGAAAAAAGTCGGGCATGAAAAGTGAAAAATATACTTCCAATAGAAGCTGAAGGATGTCAGCAGATTTTTCACTGTTTTACTGTAGCGTCACTGCAGTATTCTAATGATCAAGTTGAATGCTTACATTGTATCTTCATGACAAAGGTGGGGACTCAGGAACATCATGTTTATTGAATTTAAGGCCTTTCATAAGGACCAGGTACCCATACAGGTAGTGAGGCCCTCCAATTTAATTGCTGTTTGGACATTTCATTTTTATTTTTATATCTCCCAATTCCTCTAGTCACAAACATTTTCTAATGAACACTGGGAAACGGAATATAATGTTTGCACACTTTATATATAACTACAAACATATGGCCGTATTACAAGGCTGGCAGTCCTAGAACCGCCAGCTCTTCGATGGTGGTCGGACCATGATGGCTGTGGTGGTCCGACTGCCACATTGCAGGTTTGGGGGGTGGACTCACCTAAAGACCGCTGTCCTCACCAGATCAAAGATCCCAATGGGGTGACAGCAGTCGGCTTGTAACCAGCCACCTGGCTGAATACAAACCCTTTTTCTTCCAGCCTTTTCATAGTGGGGACCCCGTTATGAAAAGGCTGGCGGAAAGTCAGTGCCAGGGGCACAGGGCACATTATATGAATACATTAAAATGATGAAAAATGAATACTAAAAAAGCATTTAAATATAAAATAAATAATTACAAATGATTTAACTTATAAATATTTTCAAAATATGAAATAATAACAATCAAAAATGTAAATAAATATTAACAGTCCTAACTCAACAACAGCAGGGAAAGTGTTACACTTTGAAGGAGTCAGATTTACTATGTCCAATCCAATCTTAGCAACTGTACGGAAGGTTTAGCACTTTGAAATGGTTGAATTTAATATTGTCACTCCAACGTAATCAGTAGAACAGAGATTGTTTTTAGACTTTGGAGGAGTCATATTTATTATTTGCACTCCACTCTGAGCAACAGCAGGGAAGTTATTGGTATTATATTCCTACTCCAAAATAAGCAATAGTATAGACAATATTAGACTTTGATTGGGTCACATTTACTACTCCCACCACAACATAGGCAAAAGTAGGGAAAATGTTGGACTTTGGAGGGGTTAGATTTACTATTTCTTTTATTCAGTGTAAGCAAAAGTAGAAGAAATGTTGGAAATTGAAGGTGTCATAGTCACTATTTCCACTCCAACATAAGCAACAGTACGGAAACTATTGGACTTTGGAGAGAACAGATTTACTACTCCCACTCCAAAATAAGCAAAAATAGTGAAAGTGTTGTAGTTTTGAAGGACCATATTTACTATACCCAGTAACATACGAGCAACAGTAGGAAAAGTGTTGGACTTTGAAAGGGTCAGATTTATCATTCCCACTCCCAAATCTTTAAAAAAAAAAAATAGACGAAAATATTTAAAGTGATTTAAAAAAAATAAATTCAGACATTAAATATTAAAGAAGAAAATTGGTAAAACAATGTAAATATTTTACATTAAAACATTTCAACCATAACTACCCTACAGCTATGACAAACAATTCATTTACCACAATTAATATTCTTTCCATGAACAATTATTGATGTTGAATTATTTATTAAATAAAATTATTACAATGAAAACAACTGATATAAAATTATTGAACATAATTTAATTATTAAATAGACAGAAACTTCTCACTCTTGTCCCACAACAACCCTACCACATGCTTTTACATTAACCATTTGTAATTTACTTATAAAAAATAATTTTTATATCAAAATATACAAAATTATAGTATAACAAATTAATCATACATGTTACTATTATACTTGTAACATAATGCTAACCTAATATTTATTAAACTAATTAAATTGAAAACCAATATTTTATGCAATTATATTCAATTAAATTACACGCTTATATTTAAAGAAAATACTAAGGCCCATATTTATACTTTTTTAGTGCCGCATTTGTGCCGCTTTTTGACGCAAAAACGGCGCAAACTTACAAAATATTGTATTTTGTAAGTTTGCGCCGTTTTTGCGTCAAAAAGCGGTGCAAATGCGGCGCTAAAAAAGTATAAATATGGGCCTAAATACCTTAAAGAATTAATCTCTTACCTTCCATATTAAGTCATCATGATATTTAGGCCATGATATTTGTGTATTTTGTATTCAATATTTTAGTCAAACACCTTCATCTTCATGCATGAACATCTTCTTGTAAGATAAATATAAGGAGATTATAAAACAGATTTAGAGCCTCATTGCGAGTGTGGCCATCTGAGGATCGCCACACTCACGTTGATGGTCAGGCCGTCGCACTCTGGGCAGTTTGACCTTCTGATTACAACTTGGTGGGTGGACCCGCAAAGGCACCACCATCCCCACCGGAACATACAGATATCATGTCTTTATTTGTACATCTGTAGTCCAATACTAACATAAAAGTCACTGGCTGGAACTGCAATATGCATTTTTATCGTCCAGTGGTAATTAATTACCTTATATTGCTGAAAAATATAGATGCACAGATATAGCATGTTCGAAGACAAGATTCAAGTAAGTTTCATGTTTTCATCCTTCAATTGAACATAGGCTGCTCAATCAGCAGTCAATGTGGAGAAAAGAGCAGAAGTAGCAATAGAAATCTAGACAGGTAACAAAACATCTTTAATTTATGGGATCAGAAACATCTAGGATTGACTGTAATAGGAGTTTTGTAGTAGTGTATTAGTGGCTCACTGCAAAAATATTTTTTGCCCGGGCCCCAAATATCATTAGGATGATAGTGCTTGTACCCACATTTTTCCTTGCACAACTTTTGCTGGGTAATCTCTGGTGAAATTTGTATATAGAATAAAATCCCCACATACAAATTTTGCAGGTCAGAATGAAGGAAAACGTGGTTTTAACTTGCAAAAAATGAAATTTCATGTGTCCCCCATTCTGAACTGGAGAATTCAGAATTAGCTGCTGAAACCAGTGTAGGATAGCACGTTGTGGTATTTTCTCTGATGATTTCTCCTCCTAGAAATGCAGAATTATTTTCAATGAGGGAATTAGACTTCAATATCAGGAATTACAATACAACCTAATTAAAATATCTCATAGGGTCACTCACATTATCACATCTTCAATCAGTCTCAACAGCTCACTTGTACATCCTAATTTAGATGAATAGGCATCTAACTAAATTACCCAAAAGTATTTCCTTTTCTTCATTCACGCCTTTCTAGACTGTAGAGCGTTTAGAGCATGACCAAGGCTGATTTAAAATACCCTCCTCTCACTTGCAATCCTCACAAAGACTACTGGTAGTTATACCTTTTGCATTTTTTTACGTGACCAGCATAGTCTAAAAAATGCATGTCATCGCATTCAATAGATCCTGTGATGCCTAGTACACCTATGAATGTTAATAGCAATACATTTGAGTTAATGATAAAACATTATTTTTCAACCCTTTAGTGTGATCATAGTTGGCATGGCCAAAAGACATCCTTTTCGAGAACACTATAAATTAAATTGTCTTACACTGCATCTGCCCTGAGTGAGTGCTCTTTTAATACCAATGGAAAGCTGTGTTTTAAGGTGCTTGTACTGCTGGCACACTCCTCCATCTATGAAAATCTAGTTTAATAACCTTTTGTTATCAAAATATAAATATAACTATTTAAGAAAATATTTCAATATAATGTATCTGTACTTTTTGATAGATAATTAGTAAATACAAACATTTTACTTTGGGTGGGGTTGTTAATAAATGTTCAAACATTATTTATGAACCAATCAAATATGTTTAAATTAAATTATTATTTAATTTAATACTTAATCCAATATTTAAGTTACTACTAACTTTTCACATGTGGACAGGTTTCTTCACCACCGGGGTGGAAATCTCCCTATGGCAAAATATTAAATAAATTAAATAAAGTAACATTATTATTAAAGATTTAAAGAAAAAGGCCTAACATATCATTTTTATGATCGATTTAATTAAGTTTGATAGAAATGTGAATAAATGTATTTTTAACTTCAAAAAAGTTACCAAAATAGTTTCCCACAAAATAATTGTAATTATATAGAAGTTTAACATTAGATTTAATTTTTATATATTTGTAAAAAATCAAAATAAAGTAATTTAGTTAAATATTTTTTTCTATGGAGATTTATTTCAAGTCTCTGTCTCCGTTATTTTCTAGGAGACGGTGCTGCAGCTCTGTGTGGTGCTAAACTTACTCCAGGTCTGTGCTGGAGTACATTTACTACTGTTTTGTTGTTTTTGTCTGAAGTAACTTTAGAAGTGCTGTTTGTGAACAGTTATGGGCACAACCTTTTTTTGGGATTATGGGGGTCATTCTGAACCTGGCGGTCCAAGACCGCCAGGGCCACGAAAGACGGAAGCACCGCCAACAGGCTGGCGGTGCTTCCAAGCCCATTCTGACCGCAGCGGTAAATCTGCGGTCAGAAAACCGGGGCCGGCGGTTTCCCGCCGTTTTTGCCCCGGCTGGGCGAGTCCGCCAGGGCAGCGCTGCAAGCAGCGCTGCCCTGGGGATTCTGACCCCCTTACCGCCAGCCTGTTTCTGGCGGTTTCACCGCCGGAAGAGGCTGGCGGTAAGGGGTGTCCTGGGGCCCCTGGGGGGCCCCTGCACTGCCCATGCCACTGGCATGGGCAGTGCAGGGGCCCCCTAATAGGGCCCCATGAAGCTTTTCACTGTCTGCCTAGCAGACAGTGAAAAGCGCGACGGGTGCAACTGCACCCGTCGCACCGCCGCAACACCGCCGGCTCCATTCGGAGCCGGCTCCTGTGTTGCGGCCCCCATTCCCGCTGGGCCGGCCGGCGCTAACTTGGTTAGCGCCCGCCAGCCCAGCGGGAATGTCGGAATGCGGGAAGCGGTATTTTGGCCGCATGGCGGCCACATGCCGGTTCCCGCCTGGCGGGCGGCTACCGCCGCCCGCCAGAGTCGGAATGAGGGCCTATGTCTCTCACCCTAATTCCTCTTTAGCCCTCCATAAACCCTTCCTTGCTACTTCCTAATCCCCTCCCTCTGGTCATGCCACATTTACTACTTATAAGTAAACTTACATGTGCGAAGATCTCCTCATGGAAAATATAGGAGAGGTGGTGATGGAGATTTACATACATAGGGTTATGAAGTACATATTGCAGTAACTAAGTAGAGCTACTGTAGTACCACTTCATGTACTACAAAATATAGTTTATGAATCAGGCCTTAAGCTTAGATGAAAGGTTGACAGAAAGAGGGTAAGCGAGATAAACAAAGCTGATAGAGAAAAGTCTCTTCGAATGCAGGCCCCTAGGAAGATTATAATGCTTTAAAATGTCTCTCAGTACACCAGCAATTTTTCTAGAAATCCAAATGTCAAATCAGGTAAAAATATCCATTCACATCAAGTCTGACTTTCTCCTGTCACCTCAAAATTCGGGCAAAGTGGTGGCAGTGTGTTTGAGTGTTAAAGGGAACTCCATAATTATGTAGCATGCCATACTGAGTGGTGCATGGAAAATCGTGTCTCAATATGGGTGATCATGCTATCAGGCATGTATTCATGCACTGTATTTTATATAATGATGAGCTAGATTCTAGCAGAAAAAAGAATCCCGTTATATGTACAATAGATATGACTCATTTTCAGGAAAAGCAAAATGCAAGTGTCTCCATGTGTTGACTTAGAGATGGCTGTTCTTTGACCACTGCCGTAGCCTGTTCGATTGAGGCACCTATCTATGTTGTGTTCACACCAATTCTCGTATTTCTGGGGTGGAGGGAGGCACCAGTTTTGCCTTTTGAAAAGGTGTTGAAGCTGGTCAAGACTGTATATGAAAATACGAAACGTCAGCATGATCCACGATTTCTAACATAAATGTTCTTTCTTTTCACTGCCTTCTAGGTGCAAGGAGCCTTAAAAAGGCAATGGATGCAATATAAAACCCAGTGGGGCCAAAGGAAACGAGAACACTGTTCCATGCGATCTACATCCTACACGGCCACATCTATAACGGAGGTGCCGATTTACCTGTACAACCAAGATTCGAACAGTGAACAGTTAAACGGAAGATACGGGGAGGACTCGGAGATCACGGCACTGAAATCCGGGGAGACGTTTGCCTGACTGCTGTGGAGGACAATCGCGTTGTGTCTGTTCTGATTCCTCTTCACATAGAAAGTTCTGGAAGGCCACTGTCACAAGATTGACCGCAGGAGCTGGTAGAAGCAACCGAGCAGGCTATTGCAGGTCTATTGTAGTCCTGCCCCCCCCCGAGGGCCCAACAAATAAGGGTCTCGCTGCAACATGACAATTCTGTTTCCTAAAAACGGCCTGACATCAATAAGTTAACCACTGCGACATATGAAGTGCCAGTGAGCAGTGGGCACATAACTGTGAAATTAATAGAAATATATAAGCCGAGTGACTGTACCGCGCACACCAAACACGGAACAATGAAGCCATTCTCCGAAGGGTATTCCAAGTACTGCTGAGCCCAATACAGACCAATGTAACAGGTGGCTTGTGGTGTTTTTCGCAATGACTTGCTCTTCGTAGGCCCATTACATTGCTGTAGTGATAACACTCTACCACAGACTTACAACATCAAGATCTGGCAGCGGCCCCTTTCTCCAACTCAGTTTGATTTCACTGTCGTTTTCTCAGACACGAGAGTCTGAGAACCAGTATTCCAAACTTCAGGCTTCCCAAACCCACACAACACGTTTAAGGCATGTTGGCTCCAGTGACATTGTGTGACCTGATACAAGAAAAGCTTTTAGAAAAGGAGGTTGGAATTCATGACCGCTTCTCTGTCAGGAAGAGCTAAAATGTATTCTCACGTTTTTCCAGTTTACCTGATTACTATGTATATGTTTCTCATTTGCACCACATCCAACAGTACCCCTCACTATACCCCTTCCTCCGTAGACAATTGTCTCTCCAACTAAACTGTGTGCTTTTGGTGTCTTCAACTCTAGAAATCTCATTAGGATGAGGGCTTTCTTCTCTTGACGTTGAGAAACTGGGAAAGATTGAAATGTATATTTTCAAAGCGACAATGACAGCAGACACTGGCAACGCCATCTTTCTTGTAAGCAGACTATGCGAAAGCTTAAACTGAATTCATCGATGCATAAAAATGCGAAGGCGATATTTTCAGAAAGAAGTCAACTCTCGATTGTTATTTCTATTTTTGTTAGAGGATTGCGAAATGAAATGATTTTAGTAGAAAAAGGGAAGTAAGGCAGCTTTAATATACATGTCTGTATAAATCTATATTGTGTAGCGTAAGTCTGACCATTGTTACAGTGCAACATACTCCACAGCAGGGCTCAGGAATGTAAAACTTTTCGCATTATGAAGGAACTATATTAATAAAAAATGCACAGAGATGATAACGGTTTCTGCAGGCTTACCGCAGCTCGGCTTCACAAGTTATTATTTTTCCAATAGCTTAAACTGTTTTCTTTAGTTGTTTTGACTATGCCTATTAAACAACAGTTTTACGATCATTCATTTAATTGTGTGACTAAAGTAGACACGTCTTAGGGAATGACAGCACAGCGGTTCTGCATGTAATATTCATACCTGGGTTTATATGACCTCTGATGTTATGCATCCATTTATTGCAAGGGATGAGAGTTTGGAGGATTTCAGATCCACAATGAGTTTTTAAGAGGCTCACTGAAACAGCATATTTTGACATGTGTGTTTGCACCACACATTTTGGACACTCGTAGCAGTGCCTTTCTCAGGCTTGTGAGTTCATGATATGTCTTGACATGGAGCAGTACAGCGTCCTGAAAGCTGGGTTGTGCTGTTCCAACAATATATTTTGGCCCAGACTTACGAGGACCTAGCGCCTCCTTGAGCCACATTAGCGTCATTTTTTTACTGTAATGTGGCCCGAGGCCCAAATCATTGCAACAGATTTACAAAGTGGCGCAATGCATGAATTGCGCCACTGTGTAACTTCTTAATGTATGTGAAAGGGGCGTTCCTCCGTTAGGGAGGGGCAAAAAAAATGGCCCAAAGATGTGTAAAAGAATTTGTTGTGAAATTTTGTGCAGAATTTTTAACGCCTGTTCAGAGCCGGTGTTAAAAGAGGACACACCATTGGTTACAATGGGCCCTTATGTACTGTTTAGGGTTAGCGCCAAATTTTGCAACTAATCCTGAACAGTACATGAACAGCATTAATAAATGTTGACGCGATTGCCCTCAACCTTGCACCATGGTGCGCCGTATGTTAAATATACAACACACACATGGTAGCGGTAGGGGTGCTGTACAGGGTGCAGCACCACTTTTCTTAAATCTGCCCCTTTACTCTCTGCCAGAAGGATACTGTCTTTGAAAAATAATGCCACGTTTGGTGTGTGATTTCACAAAGGCGATGCAATCACAGCTGCTTCACTCTAATCTTGTCCTAAAAGGGAGAATAGAAGATCCCTGACCTAATTACAGTTTTCTTAAAAGTTTTTCTTTCTAATATACAAATAGTTTCCCCTGAATCCATATCAAAGCCACAAGGTGTTCTGGAATTTATGCGTGTGCCTGCCGGTCTGTCTGTCTGTGTGTAGTTCACCCTGTTCCCCAGTCACCTTAGCTATGGAAACTATGCTTGACAAATGGCATCTGTAGTACGACAAGCTTGCTAAAGTGAGCTTTGCCCCTTGCACGTGTTTTAAGGTCTTTGATGTGTGGCATGAATTGTGTTACATAGGGTTAAACATTATCACACCTGCTAATACCTAACTTAATAAACAAACTGGAGAGCGAATGGAAGGGGGTATGAAACACAATATACAAGACCAAAGTAGGTCAACAAAAATGTTAATAAATACTAATAGTTATATGTATTCTTAATCACAGTCCAATATATTCATAGTTGTTAGACCTGGCAACCTTAGGGTGGTCACCCCTAACTTTTTGCCTGCCTCCCTCCACTTTTTAGATACTGTTTTTGCTGGTTTTAAGACTCTGCACACTTTACCACTGCTAACCAGTGCTAAAGTACATATGATCTCTCCCTTTAAACATGGTAACATTGGGTCATACCCAATTGTCTTATTTAATTTACTTGTAAGTCCCTAGTGAAGTGCACTACATGTGCCCAGGGCCTGTAAATTAAATGCTACTAGTGGACTGCAGCACTGGTTATGCCACCCACATAAGTAGCCCCCTATGTCTCAGGCCTGCCATTGCAGGGCCTATGTGTGCAATATCACTGCCACTTCGACTTGGCATTTAAAAATACTTGCCAAGCCTTAAACACCCTTCTTTCTACACATAAGTCACCCCTAGGGTAGGCCCTAGGTAGCCCATAGGGCAGGGTGCTATGTAGATAAAAGGCAGGACATGAACATGTATGTTCTATATGTCATGGTGTTGCAAAACTCCTAAATTCGTTTTTACACTGCAGTGAGCCTGCTCCTTTCATAGGATAGAATTAGGGCTACCCTCATATACTGTTTGACTGGTAGATCCTGATCTAAAAGGAGTAGCGAGGTCATATTTAGTATGGCCAGAATAGTGATACAAAATCCTGCTTAATTGTGAAGTTGGATTTTATATTATTATTTTAGAAATGCTACTTTTGGAAAGTGAGCATTTCTCTACACTTAAATTCTTCTGTCCCTTCCAATCCACGCCTGGCTAGGTTTAGTTGACAGCTCCCTTGTGCATTCACTCACACAACCCCAAACACAGGATGCTCAATCACACTTGCATACATCTGCATATTGAACAGTTCTTCCTGGGCTGGGAGGGGGGAGGGCCTGACACTTACATATCAAAGTACAGTAGCCCGCCCTCACACAAAGGACTGCCATACTGGTGAAGTTGGATTTAATATCACTATTTTAGAAATGCCACTTTTAGAAAGTGAGCATTTCTCTGCACTTAAATGTTTCTGTGCCTTACAATCCACGTCTGGCTGGGTTTAGTTGACATCTCCTTGTGCATTCACTCAGACACACCCCAAACACAGGATACTCAGCCTCACTTGCATACATCTGCATTTTGAATGGGGCTTCTTGGGCTGGGAGGGTGGAGGGCCTGCTCTCACATAAAGAACTGCCACACCCCCTACAGGGACCCTGGCAGACAGGATTGAACTGAAAGGGGACCTTGTGCACTTCTAAGCCACTCTTTGAAATCTCCTCCACTTCAAAGGCACATTTGGGTATTTAAACAGGGCCTCTGCCCCTACCAACTCAGACACTTCCTGGAGAAGAGAACCTGAACCAGAACCTGCATCCTGCCAAGAAGACCTGCCTGGCTGCTCAAATGCCTGACCTGTCTGCTTTCTGTGAAGGTCTGTTGCCTTGCTGTTGCCCTGCTGCCTTGCTGCTCTCTGGCTGTGGTGAAGAAGTGTTCTCCAAGGGCTTCGAAAGAGCTTGCCTCCTGTTCCCTGAAGTCTCAGGACCAAAAAATAATTCATCTCTATAAAAAGAACTCCTTGTGTGGTGAAATTCGACGCACAGCCTGCCAGAAATGATGCACAGCGTGCACCGCAGTGAAAATTTCACCACACGCTGAACCGGAATGACGCAGCCTGACTTTGCATTGAGAAGATCGATGCAGCGCCAGCGTAGCGACCGGAAATTCGACGCAAGGCCAACCGGATCAACGCACAGCCAAGCCGAAATGACGCAGCCCGACTTCCAGAGAGGAATCGACGCAGCACCTGCCGTGCAGTAGAAAAGTCAACGCAACGCCCACCGAATCGACACAGCTCCTGTGACTTCTTCCTGCCAGCGCAGGAAATCCACGCATCGTCCCCGGGGCATCTGAAAACTCTGCAACCCAGAGAGGATCCACGATGAGTGCAGGAAATCGACGCACAACTTTCCCTGTGTGAAAACTAAACAACGCATCGTCGTGTGCGGCCTGAGAAATCGACGCACACCCCTTTGTTTCTATGCATCTCCTCCACTGCGGTTCTTTGCAGAGAGTTTTCACGAGAACCAGGTACTTTGTGCTTGAAAGAGACTTTGATTTCTTTTAAAGACACTTTATATCACTTTTACAGTGATATCTGAACATATACTTATTGCATTTTAATCGTTTTGACCTGCATCTTATCAGATAAATATTATATATTTTTCTATACACTGTATGGCGCATTTGTGTGGTGCCATATGATGTTATTGTATGATTTATTGCACAAATACTTTACACATTGCCTTCTAAGTTAAGCCTGACTGCTCAGTGCCAAGCTACCAGAGGGTGGACATAGAATAATTTGGATTGTGACTTCCCTGACTAGACTGAGGGTCCTTGCTTGGACAGGGGACAGGGGACCTGACTGCCAACTAAAGACCCCATTTCTAACAATAGTGTTATATTTTATCTTGTTAGCTTTGCACCAAGATAAACAGGCTTAATTAGAAAACACTTCCACTTAGCTAAGTTTAGTTCTGTAGCCAACAAGATACATTTTAGTCACCTCTGATTGGTAGTTTTTCAGCTCTCCAATTCTAGTTAGAAACACCTACAGTGAAATTAATGTGGAAAATAAATACATATTTCAAAATGTTATGTTGTTTTAGACAATGCTGAAAAATACATGGTGAAATTCAGTGGGTGAAGACTGTACCCAGGAAAGTCATTGATTTTGTATATGAGCTATTTCAGTCTCAGAAATATTCATCACATTTGTTCGCAACAAGACCACCATCACTGTATGTTTCTTACCAGTGCACAAAATACACAATGCATACAAAAAAATTGAAGAATTAGACAACACTTCAAGGGAATAAATGAGCAAACAACTAAACTTGTACTGTACTGTACTTTACCTGTACTGTTAACCCACAGAAAGGGAGTACATAAAGGAAATACTGACAGAAAGAATAAAAAGCAATACATCGTAATAATAGCAATTAGTAAACTTAACCATTATTTCTTGATGTTGTAGTGTGATCTTTAATTCAGCAACCATTGATTAATATATATTTTTTTCTTACAACAATATATTACACAGTATACTTCATATAAACAAGATATAGTACCCAATTACAAGCTGGGTGGTTGAACCACCAGATCTCCAATACAGTGGAGGTGAGGCTGCCTCAAGCTGGTGGCCTCACCTCTGTTTTATTATGACATTTCTGCCAGTCAGTCCGGTAGAAACAGTGCAGCAGCATTGGAGCTTAGGTTAATGCCGTCGAACAGAAGCACCCTCGGAATGCACACTGTCTGCAATCGCACGCAGTCTGCATCCTGAGAGCGCCGGCTGGTGGGGCCCTGCCCTGCCCACAACATGGCTCCCCTGTGCCCACAAGCACTCGCTTTTTGCCAGCCTTTTCATGGCAGGAACCTTCCATGAAAAGGCTGGCAGAACGTGAAGTTGTGATCAGCATTGGGGTGCCAAACTCAGCACCGCAGTGGCTGACCACGACTTTGACTGGTGCCAACCCCTCGGGATCTCTGATCCTGGTGGTGGCGGCAGTCTCTGGGGTCCGACCGCCACTGCGAGTTTGATGGTCCATGGACCGTCAAATTCATAATGAGATCCATAGATCACTTTGATGGACAATGATGAATAATTGCATTTAGTTCCTTTGGATACTAATTTCCTACATATCTCTATCCCTAGGATGCTGAAATAATAGCAGTGATTTTATGTATCTTTGAAATTCAATGCGCTAGAAGTGAATACTATAATGACAACATTACACCTTTTGTCATACCTCTGTTGAAAAATATGGAGACATTTTTCACAGAATGTAAGGAACATTGATGGGTTTAAGCATGACTCTAGAATATGTGAATTTATTAATCACTAAATTTGAAGAGTGTTAGACCTGACAGCCTTAGGGTGGTCACCCCTAAATTTTTGCCTGCCTCCCTCCACTTTTTGGACACTGTTTTTGCTGGCTTTTAGACTCTGTGCACTTCATCACTGCTAACCAGTGCTAAAGTGCATATGCTCTCTCCCTTTAAACATGGTAACCTTGGATCATACCTGATTGGACTATTTAATTTACTTATAAGTCCCTAGTAATGTGCACTATATGTGCCTAGGGCCCGTAGATTAAATGCTACTAGTGGGCCTGCAGCACTGGTTGTGCCACCCACGTAAGTAGCCCCTTTACCTTGTCTTAGGCCTGCCATTGCAAGGCCCATGGGTGCAGTTTCACTGTCACCTCGACTTGGCATTTAAAAGTACTTGCCAAGCCTAAGCCTCCCCTTTCTCCACATATAAGTCACCTCTAATGTGTGCCCTAGGTAACCCCTAGAGCAGAGTGCTGTGTGGGCGAAAGGCAGGACATGTACCTGTGTAGTTTACATGTCCTGGTAGTGTAAAACTCCTAAATTCGTTTTTGCACTACATTGGGGCTGCCCTCATACACTGTTGGAGTGGTAGTTGCAGATCTGATAGGAGAAGGAAGGTCATATTTAGTATGGCCAGAATAGTAATACCAAATCCTGCTGACTGGTGAAGTTGGATTTAATATTACTATTCTAGAAATGCCACTTTTAGAAAGTGAGCATTTCTTTGCACTTAAATCTTTCTGTGCCTTACAATCAACGGCTAGCTGGGCTTAGCTGAAAGCTCCTTGTGCATTCACTCAGACACACCCTAAACACAGGGTACTCATCCTCACTTGCATACATCTGCATTTTGAATGGGTCTTCCTGGGTTGGGAGGGCGGAGGGCCTGCTCTCACACAAAGGACTGCCACACCCCATACTGGGACACTGGCAGAAAGGATTGAACTGAAAGGGGACCTGGTGCACTTCTTAGCCACTCTTTGAAGTCTCCCCCACTTCAAAGGCACATTTGGATATAAAACAGGGCTTCTGCCCTACCTCATCAGACACTTGCGGGAGAAGAAACCTGAACCAGAACCTGCATCCTGCCAAGAAGAACTGCCTGGCTGCCTAAAGGACTCACCTGACTGCTTTCTACAAAGGACTGCTGCCTTGCTGTTGCCCTGCTGCCTTGCTGTACTCTTGTCTGGCTGTGAAAGTGCTCTCCAAGGGCTTGGATAGAGCTTGCCTCCTGTTCCCTGAAGTCTCAGGCCCAAAAGACTTCTATTTTTCATTCGGACTCTTCGTGCGCCGAAATTTTTGACGCACAGCTTGTTCTGAGGCGAGAAAAATGCCGCACACCGACGCTGATCGATGCGACGCCTTCGGGGCGACCGGAACTTCGGCGCATGGCCTCCAAGGACAACGCCGCCCGACTTTAGAGGAGAAATCGACGCGACGCCTGCCGTGAGAGCGAAACTTCGACGCACAACCCCGCGGAACGACGCGCAGCTGGAAAACAAGCAGGAGAATCCACGCACAGGCCCGGTACATCTGGTAATCCCCGCAACCCATAGAAAGAGACTGTCCGCGCGACGGAAAACGACTCAAGACTTCCCCGCGTGAAAAATAACGACACAAGTCTGTGTGTGCTGGGGAGAAATCGAGGCACACACCATTTTTCGACGTATCTCTTCTTCTGCGGCCCTTTGCGGAGATTTCCACTCCAAACCAGGTACTTTGTGCTTGAAAGAGACTTTGATTGATTTTTAAAGACTTAAGACACTTGATTTCACTTTCCAGTGATATCCCTACAATTTCACATTGCATCTTTATTCGTTTTGACCTACAATTATCCTGATAAATATTATATATTTTTCTAATCACTGTGTGGTGTATTTTTGTGGTGCTATATTGTGTTATTGTATGATTTATTGCACAAATACTTTACACATTGCCTTCAAAGTTAAGCCTGACTGCTCGTGCCAAGCTACCAGAGGGTGGGCACAGGATAATCTTGGATTGTGTGTGACTTACCCTGACTAGAGTGAGGGTTCTTGTTTGGACAGAGGGTAACCTGACTGCCAACCAAAAACCCAATTTCTAACATTGGTGATCAGCGGTGAGGATAGGACTTGTATTTGTGCAGTGACATACAGTAGCTAAGTATTTCACTACCTACCCACAGTTGAAGGTCAACTTGATTTTTATCTCTTTTTGCAAATTCGTTTTTTTCCTGACAATTTTCAAAAACTAAATCCTCACTCAACATGTCTCTGACTGGGTCTCAAATGGGAGACTTTGACCTAGTCCTGTTGGATACATATACGGTCAAACAGCTAAAGGGGTTCTGCAGGGCAATGAGGGTACCCACCCCAGGGACCTCCAAAAAGGAGGACTTTCAAGTGGCGCTGAGGGCCTGGGCAGAAGCCCATTTAGAAGAGGATGATGAGGAAGAGGAGCCAGAAAATGCCCCCTCAGAGGATTTGTTACTATCTGTAGAGGATGGTAACACTGCAATTGTGCCCCCTTCCAGACCAGGGAGCAGTGTCTCTGTGCAAAGCCTGACCGCAGAGGAAAGGAGAGAGGAAAGGGAGTTCCAATTGCAAATGGCAAAACTGAAAAATGAGGCTCAACAGGAGGAAAGAAGGGCAGAGAGAGAAGCCAAGCAAGCTGAGGCTGAAAGAGCAGCCAAACAGATTGAAGCTGAAAGAACAGCCAAACAGATTGAAGCTGAAAGGGCAGCCAAACAAGCTGAAGCTGAAGGAGCAGCCAAACAGGTGGAAGCTGAAAGAGCTTCGGCTGAAAAGAAACTATTGTTGGCTCATGAACTGAGTCTCAAGGAGCTGGAGATCAAGGCGAGACAGTCTGAATCCAGCGATAATGGTGGCAGCATACAGACAGGACCTGGTGGAGAAAAGAAGGTTTGTATACCCAAAAATGTGGTGCCCAGTGTTTTGGTGGAAGATGACATAGATAAATGGTTAGCTGCTTATGAAGTTGCACTAAGGGCTCATGAGGTTCCTGAAGGGCAATGGGGGGTAGCTATGTGGGGTTATGTGCCGCCATTGGGGAGGGACACACTTCTCACATTGGATCAACCTGATCAAAACACATACCCACTTCAGAATGCCACTTTACTTGCCAAGTTTGGGCTGACCCCTGAGGGATACTGTCAGAGGTTCAGGGACAGCACCAAACAAACCACACAAATATGGGTAGATTTCTTTGACTTTTCCAGTAAAGCACTGAATGGATGGGTGCGGGGCAACAAAGTAGATAATTATAAAGGGCTACATGACTTGATTTTTAGATAGCATATACTCAATGTTACCTATACAGAGTTGCGCCAGCACTTGGTAGATAGTAAGCTGACTGATCCCAGGAAGCTTGCTGAGGAGGCGGACCTCTGGGTTAGCACCAGAGTGTCCAAAAAGGTACCTGGGGGGGACACCCACAAAGGTGGTCAGGGTTCCCAACAGAAGAAAGAGGGGGGAGATAAACTTACAGATAAGGAACTCTCAAAAGGCCCCCAAAAGAATTCCCAGGGAGGGGGTGGCAACCATTCCTTTTCCAGATTTGGGAAAAAGCCAGGGACATATGATAGGTCAGGGAAATCCAACCCGAAATGCATGGAGTGTTACCAGTATGGTCACTATAAAGGCGACCCCCAGTCCTCCAAGAGGGCACCGTCCACTACCGGACAGACACCTGGGTTGACTAGTGTAGCGCTTGGAGGGGAGATGGACCCAGATAGCTTTGGGGAGCAGGTAGAGATTTCCCTAGTGTCCCTGGGAGAAGGAGAAATGGTGCACAAAGCCCACATGCCCCAAAATACTTCCAAGCACAGGCAGTGGGTCACCATTGATGGGCAGAAGGTGGAGGCTCTGCGTGACACAGGATCCAGTATGACTACTATCAAGAGTCAGCTGGTGTCAACAGAGCAGACAGTCCCTAATACATTCCACCATGTCATAGTCGCTGACAATCGTGAGAGTCACCTACTGGTGGCTCTGGTTCCCTTTGAGTGGGGAGGGGTCTCTGGTATTCTGAAAGTAGTTGTGAGTCCTGCCATGCCTGTAGATTGTCTGTTAGGCAATGATCTTGAGCATACTGCTTGGAAAGAAGTAGAGCTCAGATCCCACCTGGAGATGTTAGGGTTACCTGTGTGGGTCTGCATGACCACATGGTCCATGGCTGACCGAGAGGGAAGTCAAGGGCGTCTGGAGCCTGGAACAATGGCCCAGAGAACTGCCAAGAGGAGGGGCACGGGGCGCAGGAAACTGGTCCCAGAAGTTCCCGCAGTGGTTGACGGGACTCCTGAGGAGGAGACTCCCGAGCCAACTGGGGAAGACATTGCCACCCTAGGTGACCTACCTGAGCTTGCTGGCTGGCAAGCTGAGGGTGGACCCACCAGGGAGGAATTCTGCCAGGCGCAGAAAGAATGTCCCACTCTAGAGGGTCTGAGGAAGCAAGCCTCAGACCAGGCAGCAGGTGAAGCCTCTGGCGATCACCACCTATATTGGGAGAATGATCTCCTCTACAGTGAGCCTAAGGTTCTGACCATTGGGTCAGCGCATGCGCTGAGGGTCCCCCAGTGTTACCGAACCTTCCTACTGGGTCTGGCTCACGACATTCCCCTGGCAGGACATTTGGGACAAGGCAAGACCTTTGACAGGCTTGTCACCCACTTCTATTGGCCCAGAATGAGGACAAACTCAGATACGTTCTGTAGATCTTGTCCTACCTGCCAGGACAGTGGTAAAGCAGGGAAAAGGGTTAAAACCCCCCTGATTCCACTTCCTGTCGTTGGCACCCCCTTTGAAAAGGGTGTGCATCAACATTGTTGGTCCATTGGACCCCAAAATTGCCCTAGGCAACAGGTTCATCCTGGTTTTGGTGGACCATGCCACCCGTTACCCAGAGGCAATCCCTCTGAGGACCGTAACTGCACAGGTGGTGGCCAGAACTCTGATGGGAATATTTACCCGTGTGGGATTCCCAAAGGAGATGGTGTCTGACAAAGGCACTAACTTCATGTCTGCATACATGAAGTCTCTGTGGGATGCGTGTGGTATAACCTACAAGTTCACCACACCCTATCACCCCCAATCTAATGGTCTTGTGGAGAGATTCAACAAGACCTTGAAAGGCATGATTGGTGGCCTCCCTGATGCGTAAGTGGGACGTCCTCTTACCATGCCATCTCTTTGCTTACAGAGAGGTCCCCCAGAGGGGGGTGTGGTTCAGTCCCTTTGAGCTTCTCTATGGGTACCCTGTCAGGGGACCCTTAAGCATTGTCAAGGAGGGATTGGAGAAAGCTCCAAAGGCACCCCCTCAGGACGTGGTCAGCTACATGTTGGCCCTCCGCAACCAGATGACCCGCTTCTGGAAAGAGGCCCAAAGTAACCTTGAGGCCAGTCAAGAGGTAATGAAACGCTGGTATGTCCAGAAGGCCACCCTGGTAGAGTTTCAACCTGGAGACAAAGTGTGGGTAATGGAGCCAGTAGAGCCTAGAGCTCTCCAGGACCGCTGGACTGGCCCATTTGAAGTAAAGGAGCGGAAAGGGGAGGCCACTTACCTAGTGAACCTCCAAACCCCTAGGAGCCCCCTAAGGGTGCTCCATGTCAACCGACTAAAGGCTCATTTTGAGAGGTCTGAGGTCAACATGCTTCTGGTCACAGATGAGGGAATGGAAGAGGAGAGTGAACCTCTCCCCGACCTCCTCTCTGCCCAAGAAGGAGATGGGTCAGTGAAAGGGGTCATTCTCTCCGACTCCCTGACTCTAAACCAGAAAGGAAACTGCTATGAGCTGTTGGAGCAGATTTCCCCCCTGTTCTCCCTTACTCCTTTACTGACCCACCTCTGTGTTCATGACATTGACACAGGTGACAGTCTCCCTGTGAGGAACAAAATTTACAGGTTATCGGATAAGGTGAAGGCCAGCATCAAGGAGGAGGTCTCCAAGATGTTAGCTTTAAGGGTTATCGAGAAATCCACTAGTCCCTGGGCCAGCCCAGTGGTGTTGGTCCCTAAGGCTACTGCCCCAGGTGCGAAGCCAGAACTCCGGTTCTGTGTGGACTGCCGGGGTCTCAACTCAGTCACACGGACTGATGCTCACCCCATCCCCCGAGCTGTTGAGCTCGTTGACAGACTGGGCGCTGCCAAGTTCCTGAGTACGTTTGATCTTACTTCAGGGTACTGGCAGATTGCCCTGACTGAGGGGGCTAAAGAGAGATCTGCATTTTCAACCCCTGATGGCCATTACCAGTTCCAAGTGATGCCACTTGGATTGAAAAATGCCCCCGCTACCTTCCAACGATTGGTTAACGGAGTCCTAGCTGGCAAGGATGCCTTCTGTGCAACCTACCTGGATGACATAGCTGTTTACAGTTCCAGCTGGGATGAACACCTGCTCCACCTCAAGGAGGTGCTTCAGGCCCTGCAACAGGCAGGCCTGACCATCAAGGCTAGTAAGTGCCAGTTTGGGCAGGGTTCTGTGGTGTACTTGGGACACCTAGTGGGTGGTGGCAAGGTACAGCCACTCCAGGCAAAGATTGAAACTATCAAGGCCTGGCAACCACCTAGAACACAGACTGAGGTGAGAGCCTTTCTAGGCCTCACAGGATACTACCGCAGATTTGTCAAGGGCTATGGTACCATTGTGTCACCCTTGACAGAACTCACTTCCAAGAAACAACCTAGGTTGGTGAATTGGACAGAGGTTTGTCAGAAAGCCTTTGACTCTCTGAAGGAAGCCATGTGCACGGCCCCGTGCTCAAGGCCCCTGACTACTCCCAGGAATTTATCGTGCAGACAGACGCTTCAGAGCATGGCATAGGGGCGGTCCTAGCACAGCTAAATGAGGAGGGCCTAGATCAAGCAGTAGTCTTTATTAGCAGAAGGCTATTACCACGGGAACAGAGGTGGAGTGCTATTGAGAGAGAAGCTTTTGCTGTGGTCTGGGCACTGAAGAAGCTAAGACCCTACCTGTTTGGGACTCACTTCCGAGTTCAGACAGACCACAGGCCCTCAGATGGCTCATGCAGATGAGGGGTGAGAATCCAAAACTCTTGAGGTGGTCCATTTCCCTACACGGGATGGACTTTACGGAGGAGCATCGCCCAGGGGCTGACCACGCCATTGCTGATGGTCTCTCCAGGTTCTTCCGCCTTAGCGATGAGAGCTCCCAGGAGGTCGGGTAGCTCTCCCCACTTTCAGCTGGGGGGGACACATGTTAGACCTGACAGCCTTAGGGTGGTCACCCCTAACTTTTTGCCTGCCTCCCTCCACTTTTTGGACACTGTTTTTGCTGGCTTTTAGACTCTGCGCACTTCATCACTGCTAACCAGTGCTAAAGTGCATATGCTCTCTCCCTTTAAACATGGTAACATTGGATCATACCTGATTGGACTATTTAATTTACTTATAAGTACCTAGTAATATGCACTATATGTGCCTAGGGCCTGTAGATTAAATGCTACTAGTGGGCCTGCAGCACTGGTTGTGCCACCCACGTAAGTAGCCCCTTTACCTTGTCTTAGGCCTGCCATTGCAAGGCCTGTGGGTGCAGTTTCACTGTCACCTCGACTTGGCATTTAAAAGTACTTGCCAAGCCTAAACCTCCCCTTTCTCCACATATAAGTCACCTCTAATGTGTGCCCTAGGTAACCCCTAGAGCAGAGTGCTGTGTGGGTGAAAGGCAGGACATGTACCTGTGTAGTTTACATGTCCTGGTAGTGTAAAACTCCTAAATTCGTTTTTGCACTACTGTGAGGCCTGCGCCCTTCATAGGCTAACATTGGGGCTGCCCTCATACAGTATTGGAGTGGTAGCTGCTGATCTGAAAGGAGTAGGAAGGTCATAGTTAGTATGGCCAGAATGGTAATACCAAATCCTGCTGACTGGTGAAGTTGGATTTAATATTACTATTCTAGAAATGCCCCTTTTAGAAAGTGAGCATTTCTTTGCACTTAAATCTTTCTGTGCCTTACAATCCACGTCTAGCTGGGCTTAGCTGACAGCTCCTTGTGCATTCACTCAGACACACCCCAAACACAGGGTACTCAGCCTCACTTGCATTCATCTGCCTTTTGAATGAGCTTTCCTGGGCTGGGAGGGTGGAGGGCCTGCTCTCACACAAAGGACTGCCACTCCCCCTACTGGGACACTGGCAGACAGGATTGAACTGACCTGGTGAACTTCTTAGCCACTCTTTGAAGTCTCCACCACTTCAAAGGCACATTTGGATATAAAACAGGGCCTCTGCCCTACCTCATCAGACACTTGCTGGAGAAGAAACCTGAACCAGAACCTGCATCCTGCCAAGAAGAACTGCCTGGCTGCCTAAAGGACTCACCTGACTGCTTTCTACAAAGGACTGCTGCCTTGCTGTTGCCCTGCTGCCCTGCTGTACTCTTGTCTGGCTGTGAAAGTGCTCTCCAAGGGCTTGGATAGAGCTTGCCTCCTGTTCCCTGAAGTCTCAGGACCAAAAAGACTTCTCTTTTTCATTTGGACTCTTCGTTGCATGTTCCGCGGCGAGAAAAACGCCGCACACCGACGCTGATCGACGCGACGCCTTCGGGGCGACTGGAACTTCGACGCACGGCCTCGCAAGGACAAGGCCACCCGACTTCAGAGGAGAAATCGACGCAACGCCTGCTGTGAGAGCGAAACTTTGACGCACAGCCCCGCGGAACAACGCGCAGCCGGAAAACAAGCAGGAGAATCCACGCACAGACCCGGGACATCTGGTAATCCCCGCAACCCATAGAAAGAGACTGTCCGCGTGCCGGAAAACAACGCACGACTTCCCTGCGTGAAAAATAATGACTCAAGTCCGTGTGTGCTGGGGAGAAATCGACGCACACACCATTTTTCAACGTATCTCTTCTTCTGCGCCCCTTTGAGGAGATTTTCCACTCCAAACCAGGTACTTTGTGCTTGAAAGAGACTTTGATTGATTTTTAAAGACTTAAGACACTTGATATCACTTTCCAGTGATATCCCTACAATTTCACATTGCATCTTTATTCGTTTTGACCTACAATTATCCTGATAAATATTATATATTTTTCTAATCACTGTGGTGTATTTTTGTGGTGCTATATTGTGTTATTGTATGATTTATTGCACAAATACTTTACACATTGCCTTCTAAGTTAAGCCTGACTGCTCATGCCAAGCTACCAGAGGGTGGGCACAGGATAATCTTGGATTGTGTGTGACTTATCCTGACTAGAGTGAGGGTTCTTGCTTGGACAGAGGGTAACATGACTGCCAACCAAAAACCCAATTTCTAACAAAGAGGATTTCATCTACAATTTTAAATTAAATGGTTATTTAGAATCATTAATGACTTTGTTGCTTAGGTAAGGTACAGAGGAAGAAAGTATGTGACAAAATGTAGAACTAATTGTCAGGAGGACATGATTTCATTACTACGCCAATTGAGCACAGCTTATATTAATCTCTTAGTTATCTTTATAGCAAATGAAGTAGGAAAACAAATTTACATACAAAATATACAGGCAGGAATAGTGTTTCATGTCCCCAGAGCTTTTAGCCATATTTATATTTGTAGAACACTTTTTTTTCGCAAATCATAAGGTTAGGCTGAATAATATTGAATACCAAAGTGGACATACATGAAGCATGAAAGATGGTTTTCTATTTAAAAAAATAGAGACATAGTAATTTAGCTATCAATTAACCTATTGACAAAAATTAAGCAGTTATACCACCATTTGTTGAAATGAAAAGACAGGGAATGAAAAGAAAAATTAAAAGAAAAACAGCTACAAATGTGAAGGAGGTATGTTTTCAAGAAATATTCGATACAATGTGTAAACACTTATAAGATCATAAACTTCCATATTGGTAAAAAATTGATTCTAAATTAAGGACTATTTTCAAAGAGAATCCTGGTTTTGCCCACCAATGAAGTAGAAATGTAAAGAATATGTTGATTAAACATCAGTAAACAGGGATATAATGTCTCAGAACTTGTTACATGACACACAAAAGGTGCATTTCTGTTATCATGACTACTTTGAAACAACATAATCAAAGGCAAGGCGGTATTACGTGGCCTAGAGGAAACAACTGCAATCAAAACACTAAGGGCCTCATTATTGGTTTGGCGGTCCACGGACCACCAAACTTGTGGTGGCAGTCAGACTGCCGCACTTCGGGAAGTCCAACTGCTGATCGCAACTTCACCTTCTGCCAAGCTTTTCATGGCGGGGGTCCCCGCCTTAAAAAGCCTGATGGAAAGACAGTGCTTTGGGCCACAGGGGGGGTCCCTGAGCTGCCCGCAACCATTTTGTGGGCTGTACAGAGGTCCCCTTGCCAGCACCCTTGGAATGCACACTGTCTGCTATTGCAGACAATGCTCATTCCGAGGGTGCTTGTGTGCTACAGCATTGACCTTAGCTCCCTAAGGAAGCCGAGGAAAATGCTGCTGCACTGTTTCCACCAGGCTGACCTGCAGAAAATTTATGATACAACGTTTCTGCCAGTCAGCCCGGTGGAAAGATCCTAATACGAAGAGGGTGAGGCCACCGGCTTAATGGGAACCTCAACCCCGCTGTATTGGCAGTCTCGACAGCAATGTCTCTGAGATCGTAATGAGGCCTTAAAAGACTTGTGGCACCTCTTTCTGCATTTATGATAGTAAAATATTCTTTATAAGCAATTCTATGTTGAACAAATGGTGCAAAAAAATAAAGAAAATGCTTGAATGAACTTAAAAGGAGTATCCATTCAATAATACTGAATCTGCTCATTTTCATTATTTCATTATTTCATTATTTGGCACACTATTAGTCAACCTAATTCTAGAAAGTGAGGGCCTCATTTACAAGGCCTTTGTGCCACCATTGCATAATTTGTTTTATGCAACGGTGGCACAAGCAGTGCTCTACACTGCTCCACATTTACAAACTGACAAGTTGGTCCCAATGCATCAGTTTGTAAAGCCTTGCATCACATTACACCTGCAGCAGGTATAATGTATGCATGGTAGGCATTCCCACTGGAAAATCCATGCAGAACTGATTTAGTGAAATTGTCAACATTTCACTGCATCATTCTGCAACTTCACTATGTCAGACTTTTAGCGTCTACTCAAAGAGGGCATCAAACTGACACAGGACTTTTCTCAATGTAGGCCTCCTGGCATTGCTGGAGTAGTGTAATTTTTTTATACTAGTCCAGCAATGTGTTAGATTAGCACCACAGATGCATCAGTATTTCTGACACATCTGTGAAAATGTGTGCCATGGAACTCTATTGCAAGTACAGTGCATCCACAGAGTCGTTCGGGGGTCATAGGGCAGAGCAAGAAATTGGATGCATCGGAGCAGATGCATCAGATTCTTGTAAATGAGGTCCTGAATGCTGTCCCAATTGCAAAACCCACAAGAGGCTGTGGCAGAAGTAATGTTTTACAAAAACATAAAATGTGTGAAATTAATTGGATTAACATCCCTCCCCATGAACTGGATGAAAGTCTTGATTTCTTATTATCACGTTGACTCTCATTGCACCAATGAGACTGCTGGATTTGGACGGCAGCATCACCTGAACTGTGAGTCCAATCCCACACCATTTGACAACTGTCAGCCTAAGTAGTTTGTGGCCAGTCAGCAGCACCTCACCTTCTCTCAAAAGCAAGGGTGATTTTTTGCAACCAGACACATGACATTGTTACTACTCAGGGAAATCGTGGTGGATCAGATCTCATCCTTTTCTCTAAGTTACATTCATCTCACAAATATAAAGACAAACAGAAGCAGGGAAAGGTTCATTAGATTTATTGAATCAGCTGTGTCATAGATAAAAGAACATGAAATGCAATGATGAGGATGATGAAACATACTAGAAGCAAAATGGTGACAAGGAAAGTGAAAGACAAGAAAAGCCCCACCATACTGTCACTATGAACGATATAAGTGATTCCTACCTATACTACTTATGTTCTGTGTGAGAGCACAGCAGGATAAGCCCCGATCCATCCTTCAGGACCCCTCTGGAAGACTTCAGCCCCATACCTGAGTATGACAGTAGCGGAGAAGCCTGTTGGGTACAGAGACACCATCCACATACAGGCCAGGGAAACGGCAGTCTCAGCAAGCAGCTGTAACAAAGTCAGAAAGCATGCAGTTGGGGGTCATCTGGCTGGAACTTCCCTCTAACGTGCATGGGATAGAGAGAGATGTTTTTATAATTAAAAGCTAGTGTTCTGAGAAAGTGTCTCCACATAAAAATATGTATGTTTTTGTGAAGTATTAGAGAGGCAGTGTACCACTTGTGCCAACAATCCTATTGTGCTGCAGCCTTGGCAAAAGCACAGAGTGAAAAGAATGTTGTACTAAGAAATGTAAATGTTCCTACTCGAAAGTACAGCAAGATAAAGGTAAATAAAAATCACCATAAATGTGGAAAAATTCTAAAAGACTAAAATGAAAAAAATACAATGTTACTAGGCTAAAGGGTACAGGCAACAAGCCTAAGTGGTAAAATAATTTGCCCACAGGCATCACTGAAGTGGCTCTACAACACTCTCCCCTTGTCAGTTCAGAAGTGATTAGGCAGCCGTGCTCCTAAATTAAAAAGCAACTAAAAGGCAATACTTTAAAACATGTGTGCATAAATGTCAACAGTGACTAGTCAAAATACTCTTGAGCATGTAGATAAAAAAATGTAAAGTGGACAATTTAAAATCTTAGCAGTGGCGCCAAACTAATCTGCATTTAAAAGTCAGTGTCATTTTGAAAATCTCAAATTACAGCAGGGACATTTGAAGCAAGGAAATGTTCCACTTTGGCAGGCGCTCCAGCTGAGGAAGCAGCATTCTGTATTATGCCCGATGTTTAAGCAAGAGCCAAGTGATCCACGAAGCCCAGCTCAGAGATGGCTTCTTGTAGCAAGCGCACCCTTAACACACATGTCTAGTAATGAGCCCTCAGTGAAAACATCAAAAGATCAGCGTCCAATGAAAGTAAGACAACCTTTAGTGCACATTCTAAAAGTTACCAGAGGCATTGAAACACGTGCTCCACACAATCCAAAACCAATCTAAATGACAGAGACCAGTTGCACTCCAGTTCTTCCAGGTGTGATGCTCCAAAATACTGCAGCATGAGCTCAGATCGCAGTTGTGCTGGTGGAAGTGCCATCAGTCCTCCTTATTCCAATGGGACAGCCAATGCAAATAAAAAACAACAAGATGCCACCTATTATAGCCTAAATAATTGGAAATCCTCTGAAAAATACTCGAAAATATAGAGAGTATGGCTGAAGGGATTATGCCAAATACAGAGGAGAAAGTGTTAACAAAACCAGAACAAACAGCCTTAAAGAAATGTACAATACCCAATAGTACTAGACGCATTAAATATTCGTCTCATAGGTTCACAAAAGTGTCTCAGAAAGCTTGCATTTAAAAAGGACTATATCTCTGCAGATGACCTTACCACTTCAAGTGCTAGTTCTCACCTCACGTGCAGATGTCAGTGCCACATGTTTTTGAAACAATAGAGCTTTTAGTCTGTTTAACTTGCCAAAATTCACATTTGAAGTAGCAATATGAGGCCAAATATCTGCTACTTTCATCTGTTTTGTCAGGGGAAAAAGAGCGTTACCACAACAGATGACAATTTGGGAGGCCAAACTACATAAGCAATTCCAGCTCGCATCCCACAACAACTCTCACTATTAAGAAGCATATAGCTTCCATTAGAAAGCCTCTGGAACACTGGTCTAATCAAGGGGACTGGAACTCCCTTCAGATAGCAAGCTGAATTAGCTGCCGAAGTGTTGCACACCATGTGCAAGTACAGCTGCTTACAAACCATTGAATGGCTCACACAAGTCTTGTATTTGGTGCCGCTAAGAAAGACCTCTTTTATCCCATTGAGACATTTGTGTGAAAAGGATAGCTCCCACACCTCATGAATGTAACTATTTCCTAGCCTTTCATATCTGCCCATTGGAATGTGTTTAAGCAGGATGTGAATTGCAGTGTTGAAATAGGCAGATTGATAAGCCCATGTATTAACCATTCAGCAGATGGTATTTCAGCCACAGTAAAAGGCAACTTTCTGATGGTTAGCATAACATAAGTCGCTTTCTTCTTAGCCATTCTGTGTTGCTGTTGCATCAAATTAAATGCTGAAAAAATGTCCCTCATGCTGACATGTTGCCAGGGAATGTGACCAGATTTTAATGTTTGTAGTGTCCAACCTACCTGCAGAATGGACCTAAGCTGGCTCTGATCATGCTTTAAAAATGACATGTTAGTTTCTACAATGCCTATTGCAGATGAAACCATGTTGTTTAAAGTGTACATGTGGTCAGACAAGGTGCTAACCCCATTATCTTCAACGGCTAATGCTTTCTGTAAGTTCTCATGATCTGATTGCCTTAACCGAGCAGCGGCTTCTTATTAGGAAACCTTCCACATTTTATTATAAACTGCATATAAGAAGCGCCTTTTATGTTGTTTTCTGGGGCCTAACAGAAAATCCTACAAGTCTGTGTTGTTGGACAGGAGACAGGTGTTCTTTAACAGCATCCAGTGAAAAACCTTTAAACCATTGCTGGTATAATTCCCTACACTGTATGTTGTTACTATACCCAAATGTTCTGATGACACATAGTGAGAGTTTGGTCTATTCATTCTAAAAACCCCAGTGGAGTTTTCAAAATGTGCATGACAACCATTTGTGTCCACTGGAAAACAATAACCATCCACCAGGATGTGAAAGTGATGTGTTAAATATTCCATTGTGGACCCATCCATCAAGCTGATCTTCGGTTGCATTGATGTATTTTTGCCATTTGTAGAATTAAGCAGGGGAAGGGATGCTGGGCGCATTCAATTCCTTATTTTTTGCCAAGCCTAGTCATTCTGACCCCGGCGGTCTCTGACCGCCGGGGCCAGGGTCGGCGGGAGCACCGCCGACAGACCGGCGGTTCGGCCGCGGTCAGATGCGGGAAACTGGCGGTCTCCCGCCGGTTTCCCGCTGCCCTGCAGAATCCTCCATGGGGATTCTGACACCCCCTACCGCCATCCTGTTCCTGGCGGGTCTCCCGCCGATCCTGGGGGCCCCTGCAGTGCCCATGCCAATGGCCAATGGCATGGGCACTGCAGGGGCCCCCGTAAGAGGGCCCCACAAAGTATTTCAGTGTCTGCTATGCAGACACTGAAATACGCGACGGGTGCAACAGCACCCGTCGCACCTTCCCACTCCGCCGGCTCAATTCTGAGCCGGCGTCCTCGTGGGAAGGTTGATTTGCCCTGGGCTGGCGGGCGGCCTTTTGGCGGCCGCCCGCCAGCCCAGGGCAAATCCCAAAATACCCTCAGCGGTCTTTCGACCGCAGAGCGGTATTTTGGTGGGGGAACTTTGGCGGGCGGCCTCCGCCGCCCGCTGAAGTTAGAATCACCCCCGTTGTCTGTTGTACAGTCTCATTTAAAAATATCATTTGAACAGGTTTCAGACATGCTCTAAATAAAGCTTCCTTTCCCCTTATTTGCCAATTTTTAGTTCCCCAAACACTCTTTAAGTCAATTGACTTCAGACAATATTCATAGCCTTCTATTGTCAACTGGAAAAAAAATTGAATCAGAATAAATCAATTTTGTATCAGTCAATAAAATATCATACATTTTCATTAATGGCAATTTAAAATAATGCAACTCAGTATTTTTAACATCAAGCCCAGAAAATATGCAAACCTTTCAGAGTATGTTTTAGAACTCCTTACTGGCAGAGTTGGACTATATCATCATTGTGTGTAATTTAAACTAGTCTTTGGGGTACTTGTTTTATGAATTAAATGTGTCCATAATAACTATAACAGAACATATCTCTGTAATCTTCTTTTGATTGCTAAACATCTTCACTGTCAAATACAGTATAATACTCTAGTTCAGATAACATGGAATCAACAGTTTTTACATCCTAATCATCAGAAATAACTACAGGTGTAATTACATCACTCATTGAAAGTTTAAAAACATACGAGATTTGAATAACCTCTGTCAGGACATATATATCAAAAGATACTTTGTGTCAAACGATCCCATCAAGAATTGGTATAGCTGAAATGTTCACTAGGGACAAGTCTCTGTGGACCTTATTGGAGGAGAAATGTGATTTTAAGATCTCATTCACCGGTTCAACTGTAGAGCGTTCAGGAAAGTAATGACTATGTATTAAGCAGATAAGATACAGATAGATCCATGGGCGAACTAAATAGTTTTGAGCCAATTTATCAGCCTAAATGCTATTGACAGTCTTGTTGCAGAAAAAGCAGATGAGTCAGTGAAAGAGTCATTGACTTCTGCAAAATATCCAGAAGAAGTTTGTGCAAAAACTGGAGCCGTGTTTGGAAGAGGAGAAATGGCAGAAGTCTCCCTTGGTGGTTCATAGTAAATGAATCCATCCATCTTTTTCCACCCTCCCCAAGCTCAGAGAGGTGTAAACATTGCTGCTCAAAACTTGTAGAGGAACATCCTGGTCTATAGTGTGAGGGAGTTGGGGACCACCTAGGAGTTCTCTAGCTCTGCTGTGCAGGATCGGCCATATGTTGTAACTTGTTGTAACTTGACATTGTTGATGGAGATAAAGCGGTTTTCTTTAGTACCAAGCAGCGGTGGTAAAATAACCATTCTATTACTGTGTATTCCCAGGACTGGAGCCAGTGAATGATATGAGGGACAGAACTCCTTTTTCACAGTAATCTTGTCATGCACTAGACCCCCCACTTTTAGAATCCAGCTAGTAGGTATTATTGGTGCATCCCTTATTCCCAAGGAGGCGGTACTGGCAGATGCACTGTCCTCACAGAACTGTTGTACATCCTGCAAGATAGTATCAGTTAGACTTGGCATCCTTGGCGTGGTCTCGCCTAACTTTTTGTCTCTGTTTCCCAGGTTGTTGATGTGTGCTAGACTCTGTTTTTGCTGTTTTTAATACTCAGGGCACTTTACCACTGCTATCCAGTCCTAAAGTGCAAGTGCTTATATTTGATTTACTAGTAAGTGCACTAGAGGTGCCAAGGGCCTGTAAATCAAATGCTACTAGTGAGCCTGCCGCACTGGTTGTGCCATCCACATGAGTAGCCCTATAACCATGGTGCAGACCTGTAACTGCAGTGTCTGTGTATGCAGTTTTAAACTGCCAATTCAACTTGGCAAGTGTACTCATTTGCCAGGCTTAAACCTTTCCTTTTCATACATGTAAGGCACCCCTCAGGTAGGCCCTAGGTAGCTCCATGGGCAGTGCATGTTTAAGGTAGGACATATACTAATGTGTTTTATATGTCCTAACAGTGAAATGCTGCCAACCCCGTTTTTCACTGTGCAAGGCCTGACTCTTTCATAGGTTAACATGGAGGCTGCCTTTAAATAGTATTAAAGTGCAGATTCCCTTTGGGAGCAGATAGAAATATGGAGTTTAGGGTCTCATAATTAAAAAATACATCTTTTGGTAAAGGAAGTTTTTAGACTGTGGTGGTCATTTTCACTTTGGCGGTTAAAACCGCCTACCGCCGCAGTGACGGCCGCCAAAATACTGCCACCGCAGCTATCATCTGTCCGCCATATTATGAGCACTGCTGGACTTCCGCCACAAGAAGGGTGGAAATCCGGCAGTGTTCATGGTGGTGGATGGTGGTAAGGTGGCACTGCTACCACCAGCACCGCAGTGCCAGCTGGACGCCGCCAGCCGTATCATGTCCTGTGATTGGGCCTGGTGATGTTCTACTGGCGGGGCACTGCTGGCATTAGCAGTGCCCCTTCTCGTTCCCTGCCTGAAGACCTCCTCGACAAAGGTAAGTCGGGCTTCCGATAGGGGAGGGTGGTGGGAGGGTGGGGGGTGTTGTGTGTGTGCTTGAATGTGTGAGTGAGTGTGTGAATATGTCTGTGTGTGTTGTGTTGTTTGTGTAGTTGTATGCATGTGAGTGACTGCGTGTAAAAATGATGAAGTGAGTGTGTGTCTGCATGTCAGAGTGATTGTGTGAAAGAATGTCTGCGAGAATGTCTGGAAATATGTGTGTATGAATGCCTGTATGCCAGTATGTGTATGAATGTGTGTATGCCAGTGTGGGTGATTGGGTATATGCGTGGTGCTTGTCTGCAAGTGTGTGGGTGTATGGGGGTGGGGGAGAGGATCAGAAGGGGTGTGTTTGGATCAGGGGGTGGGGGTATGTGAATGTTGGTGGGTGAGGGGGTTAGTGTGTGTATGGGGTGGTGCTTTGGATTTAGGGGGTGTCAGGTGTGTGCTGGGGGGTGGAAGAGCCACCTACTGGTGACAGGGAAGGAATTCCCTGTCACCGGTAGGGCCTACAGCCATGTTTTTTGTGGCGTTGCCACATAATGCCACGAAAACCATGGTTGTAGGCAGGCTCATAATGCTGCCGGCAGTTCTGCGCTGGCTTGATATCCCCAGCCCCGCGGCTGATACCGCCATGGCAGTAAGAGTGGACAAGTGGCGGTTTGGCTGCTGCCAACCCACCATTCTCATAATGTGGCGGTATGTACAGCCAGCCTGTTGGCGGTACTACCGCCACATTTAACTCACTGCAGGGGTCATAATGATCCCATGTGTGTTTGAAAATGCCACTTTTAGAAAGTAGGCATTTTCTTGCGAAAACCATTCTGTGAGTCTGCCTGTTTGTGGATTCCCAGTCTGGGTCAGTTTGACAGTTGGGCTGTTTGCACCTCTCCTCTAGACAGTAACACAAAGGGAGCTGGGGTGTAGCCTGCATATCCTGTTGACCCATCTGTGCTGGGAGGGAGGGAAGGAGTAGTCACTCACACCTGAAAGGTCTGTGCCTGTGATCACACAATGCAGTCTCCAACCCCCTGGTGTGTGTCTGGGGCATGGCCTGGGCAAGGCAGGATCTTACAAACAAGAAAGACTTTTCTTTGGAGTTTGCCTACTTCAAAGGCAGGAAGGGGTATAAGTAGGGGACCCAAAAACTCCTGAAAATGAGATCACTTCTGGATTCAAGAGGAACCTCTGCCAAGGAGAAGAGCAGAAGAGCTGAGGAGAAGTGCTGCCCCTGCCTGTGACTGTGCTTTGTTGGGCTATCCTTCAGTTGCTGCTTCTGCCTGTGAAAGGAGACAAAGTCTGGAACTTGTTGTGCATTCCTCCTTGAGAAGAATCTCCAAAGGCTTGAATTGAGCTTGCCTCTTCTTGTAGAAGTCTCATGGCCATCAAAGACTTCCCCTGCCAGCACCTGGACTCTCTGCTGAGACTCCTGCCCTGCCAAGTGGTGCCCTATCTAGTCCCTGGGCCCTTGGAAGGTGAAGTTGGCAGACAAGAATGGAAAATCCACACACAGAAAGCCGTGCAGGGAAATTTTTGATGCACCTTCCACAACGCAGCTGATAATTGACGCACCGCCGGCTGCAAGGCTGAAATCGATGCTGCACCTGCATCACAGCTGGGAGATTGATGCATCACAGCAAGCGAAACAACACGCAACACCCGCTTACCGAGGCTGATAACGATGCAAATCCCATGCATCATGGTTTTATGATACAATGCACCGGATTTTCCACGCATCGTTCGCTGGCCAGCCAAGTCAACCCGACTCTGAGCGAACCTGAGGTGCACTGTCCGGAAATCACTGCATCGCTCTCTTGTGAGGGAGGAAAACCACACATCGCCGACCCGGCTGGAGAAGGAAATGGTTCACGGCCTCACTTGCGAGTAAGGAATAGATATATTACTACCCTTTTCCGACGCACGCTCACCTGTGCAGCTTTATTTCTGATGCTAACTAGGTACTTTGTGTAACAACAGCATTCTTGCTGTTTTCTAAGTACTAAGGGCTAGATGTATGAAAAAGTGGGTTTGCGACTCACAATTTGCGAGTCGCAAACCCGGATGCTGGATGGTGTCCCTGACACCATCTGCGAATCGGAAGAGGGTCGCAAAGACCCACCTCATTAATATTAATGATGTGGGTCGCAATTTGCGACCCCCTTCCGATTTGTAGCACTCACAGGGATGATGGCCTGCTGGAGACAACAGACCACCATGTCTGTGACTGCTTGTTAATAAAGGAAAACGAGTTGCAATACACACGAAAAAATAAAACGTTTTTGTTACATTTTTTCAGATCAGGCAGTGGTCCATAGGACCACTGCCTGATCTGAAAAAATGTTTTCAGAGCCATTCACAAAGGGGAAGGGGTCCCTTGGGGACCCCTTCCCTTTTGCGAATTGGTTAGCACCCATTTGAAATGGGTGATAACTGCGAATTGCTTTGCGACCACGTTCGCGGTCACAAAGCAATTCTACATCGCTATGCGAATCGCAAATAGCAAGGGGAACACCCCTTCCTATTTGTGAGTCGCATTCCCATTTTGCGAGTCGGTAACTAGGTTACCGACTCGCAAAATGGGAATGAGCATCGCGATGTGCGTTTTGCATGGCGCAGACAGCGAAATTCGCTGTTTGCACCATGCAAAATGCTTTCTACATCTGGCCCTTGGACTCTTATTCTTTTGAAAATTCATATCTTGACTTGTGTATGTTGGACTTTTGTTATTTTGGTATTGTTTGACTTAGATAAATATTACCTATTTTTCTAAACTGGTTTGGTGTCCATTTTGTTGTGTTTTCACTGTGTTACTGTGTGTTTGGTACAAATACTTTAAACATCACTTCTGAATTTAAGGTCGCCTTCTCCTGCCAAGCTACTAAGGGGGTGAGCAGGGGCTAACTGGGTGTCATTCTCCTTTACCCTGACTAGTGTGAGGGTCCTTGCTTGGACAAGGGGTAACCTGACTGCTAACTAAGGACCCCATTTTTAACAGTGTCAAGTTCATTTATGTAAAAAGGTGTATCTGCCACCTCCGCGCCAAGACCACCGAGATCTGGAACATACATTTGTGTTCCAAAAAGGCATTCATATGGGGTACACCCTCCCAGGGATCTTCTGGGCAGATTATTAAGTGCTCTCTGGATTCCATGCAGGAGACTAAGCCAACTATGACCCATGCCTAATACTCTTGCTGCTAAGGATTTTAGGATTGCTTAAAGTCCAGATTTCCTCACTCCACAACACTGTTTCCCTTGAGATGATATGGAGATGAGTAATACAGTTGGACCTCAAATGAAGCCATGGGTTTCCTGAATGCCCTGGAGGTAAAAGCGTAGCCCTGGTCCCAGTGGAAAGCCGCAACTGCATATGTGCTGATAAAGACTTGCAAATCTTTAAAAACAGATTGAACATCAGCTGAGCATTGTGGACAAACCCATCAAAATTTGGAGCATGAGTCGACAGCGACTTGGATGTATTTGTATGCATCACAGGTGTCAAGGGTCCACAGTCATCCAGGTACACACCGTGTAAAGGTTTATTGGAAATTAGGTAGGGAGTCTGCGGTGAGCGTTTGACGGTGAACCCTTTTATTTTCTCACAGATTTCACAACAAAGGACATACTGTTTGTACTGTTTGTATAGACCTGTCCACAAAGAACGTGATTGTAATAGTAAAATAGTAGCCACCACACTGGCATGAGCAGAAGCAACTCCCTCATGCTCTACTTTAATTAACTCAGTTCTTTAGTCTTTGTTGGGGATCATACAATCACCCACCCCTGGTATTGTTACTAGGGCAGTACTTAGGCTAGATATACAGTAGGAATACTTGGAAGGATACTCCTTTGGCATGGGCTGTATTTCATCATTGAACCTCGTCTGTGAACAAGTTAGTGCACCAACAGTAGCCATAGCTACTGCTGACTTGGCAGCTTCATCAGCCAAGGTATTGCCTGTAATGTGTATTCCAACACATTGATGTCCCAATGTATAAACTACATGAACATTGGGTAGCGTTTCTTTCAGATCTGCACTGTCCCCCCCAGGAGTCTGTGTTTGATGGCGTTGCCCTTAGAGTCTCTGAAACCATTCTGGTGCCAGTAATGCAGATATTTATTAATGGATTGGACACAGTAGTACGAATCACAGACTATTAATGTTAACTGTCCTGGATCTTTTTGTTCCAATGCCATCAACAGAGGCTTGAGCTCTGCTAATTGTGCAGTGCAGTCCCCTAAGGTCTGCATGTAAGTATGTTGTGGATAAAATTCACCATACTTCATGTAGCCACTCACAACCACACAGGAGGCAGAGTGTTGATGTATCATGCCTACTGCTGATTGGGCTGAGCCATCAGTGTACATAATTGTTTGATATTGCTCAATAGGCAAAGTGTTTGCTGGAACTGGATATTCTAGTTCATATTAGAGAAATCCTTGAGTTTGTAATTTAGGGTCAAAAACATAATCAACATCAGTGGCTGTCAGAGAGGTTGCCCATTGAACCCAATGCAGATGTTGTCCCTTGGCGTTCTGAATGCTGGCTTTTATGACAGCCTCAAGGGCTAGGATCGAAGATACAAGAATAATGTGTTTTCTCCTGGCCAGAGGTCTCTTCTTAATGACGGCTATCTGAACAGCAGTCAGAACATTTCCTGTGGGAGAAAAGCATTGTTCAGCTGTGGAATACAGTTGTGATTTGGATGCTATGGGGACAGTTTGACCCTCATTGAATGTTACCTAGGTGAAACCAATGGCACCAGCAATTACTCTGATGACCAAATGTGTTTTATTGTCTCTCGTGTGTAAGTGTTTAGCTGCAAGCATGTCTTGTTGCAATGTTCTGCGAATGCATGTATGTATATTCAATTGTCTAAAATTTGCTTGAAAAGTGAGGACGTGTTAGGTTATATAATGGTTTAATGCGTTGTGCATAATATGGGATGTAAATTCTGCCAAAGTTTAAAAAGCCCAACAATGACTGGAGTTTTTTGATGATGTTTGGTGGTTTTCTAGAAATTGTCTTCGTCTGATAATTTGTATCCCAAAAAGGAAGGTTATTTTTCTTTTTCTGAAATTTAATTTGCAGCCTAATTTAGCAAATCCCACATTTGTGCTTTGGACTTCGACTCTAATTGAATGACCACTTGGATCATCCCCACAGAACTGTCTTCAGTGTGCCCTGGCCTCTTGTTCATGTACAATCCCAAAAGATAGCGTCTATTGTGCACTCAATGCATCCTTCTAATTGTTTTTTTAGGTTATGCACCCTATTGGGTGTGGAGATGCTCATGTCCGCAGTCTCGACTTGTAAAAAGTAACTAGTTGCTTTCACTTTCAGATGCTCTTGAAAATTCTGGCAAACTATTGTGACCTCTGCTCCACTGTCTAGCAGGGTCAGTGCCCACTTCCTTTTTGTCAGTAAAGCTCTCATAATGAATGGAATTTCATATAGAAATCTCTATTTCCTTCTTCTTTTTGAATTGAGGTTTTTGTGGGGGAAGTTTCTCTTCTTTTATAACCAAAACTTCTGACGAGCATTGTGACTTTTTTGGTTTCACATACTCAGTTTGCTGTTCTGAGTGCCCACCTCTCACACTGTGTTTGTCCAGTGAGTCCTGATAGGAACGAGATTAGCATGTATCAGTAGGTTGATATCTATCAGGATTTTTGATATTATCTCAATTTGTGAGATTATAGCAATTTTGAGGGGTCTCAGAATGCAGAGATTCCCCCTTCTTTTTTAGGTGTTTGTTTTTGTTTATCCCAGCATTTTTTTAGAACCATCAGGTTCTTGCTTGGTAGAATCCTTATCAGATTTACTCTGTAATTTTGGTTTACTAGGTCTGGCTCCCAGACTATCCCGACCAATACTAGATTAGGTCTCGGCGATCATCTTTGGCAGCTTGCATTCTTGATCCTGTACATGATCATCCCGGAGCTGCATGCACACTGCTAGTGCTAAAGCTTTCCCCTTAAGATTGCTTAATAATATCGAAGAGACAGTGGCAAAATTGACAATAAATTGCATGCCCAAATCTAGGGCCGGGGCAGCCCCGTATTCATCCTGAATTTGTTTTAACACTTCCGGAAGATTGGCAAATGTTGGTGTACTGTGTGCGGTGATATCGAGCGTGTCAAAAACTGTGCCCCAAGTAGGTCAGTTATATACTGTGGGAACCATCGTGAATGGCAAGCACATGGTGAGAAGTCTATGTTTATCTTAGGGTCCCATATGGGGAAATACTGCATCCAAAACAATAATTGTTTGAGCTAACCAAAACGGAAATTCTTCCTGTTTGGCGGGTACCTTAACTATGATTGAATGTACAGTGGCAGAGTTAATACCTGGCATGACTGCATTTGGTTATGCTGGGGCAGGTCTTACTGGGTTGGTATTTAATGTTTGCATTACAAACTGTACTAAGAATCAATATACTGCTGTAAGCTCAATGCAGAAGCGGCGAACCTCAGCTACCGACAAGATGTCTGCATCAGGATGCAGTGTATCAGTGGCCAATAAAGCACAGGTAGGACCATCATTGCTCAGAGAACCTAACCTAACATGAAGTATTGGGTGGGGTAGGGCGCCATCAAGCCAGTAATTGTGGTCTTGAAAAAATAGAGGTATCTCTAAATATGCATATGCTGTGTATTGTGCAGGTACATTACCAGGTGTATAAAGATGAAATGTTTTGGAAAGTGCAATATTGGTAAGGGAAGGTAAGTACCTACACCACTAACCCCCACTTAGGTCCAAGTAGGTCACAATAAATTAAAATTAAACCCAGCTCAACCCTTGGTAGCTTGGCAACGAGTTACAAGGCTTAACTTAAGAGACAAGTGTGTAAAGCATTTAAAAATTACAGAACAGTAAATAAGTAAAACACATAACACAATACAAATCCAACACCAATTTATAAGAATAGATTATATGTTTTTCTTTAAAATGACACCAGAATGATTAAATTTGTATGGGGGAACCAGAGATATCAATTTTTAAAGAGTTAATGTTTTCTAGTACATAGAAGCAACTAGCGCTCAAGGGGTTAACAAAGGTCCCACTGGACAGGGACAAAGTCCAAAGTTCAGGCCACCCACGAGGTAACACTGTTACACTTACTTTCAGAAGTGTTTCTTGATTCAGGAAAGTAATCCACAGCACCAGCCAAGGGTTCAAAGGCTCTGGTTTTCCTCTTAGGGTCTGGGACTACAACTCCCACAATGCACATCTTCAACTTATGGAGTTGCTCCAAATGTCTCCAAACATCTGGATCCTCTTCCAGTGGTATTTTTTGGGTCCTTGAAGTATTCACAACTTGATCCAAGGTTCCAGAAGCTCTAAGTTGCTCTTTGGGAGTTGGGACTACAATTCCTTGAATGCACCTGGCCTATATCCTCAAATGGCCACTGGACACTGGTCAGCTGGGCTCTGCTAGCAGGACTTGATGCAGGGGACTCTGGGCAGCTCCTTTGTACCTGTATCAAACAGGGAGTCCCTTCTTGAAGTAGTAGAAGACATGCAAAGTCTTTTAGTGGTGAAGCCCAAGTGTGTAGTGGGTGCAATCCTTCAGAGCGCAGTGTCCAGGTGCAGGTCAGGGGTCCAGCAGGTCAGTCCTTCTTCTTTGTGTTGTTCCTTGTAGGGATCTATGGTGTGGGTGTAGCTCTGCTATATTTATCTTTGCTCCTGGGTAAACAAAATAGGGGGTTCTGGGTATCCAATCACAGGCAGGCTCCATCTCCCTTTGATGACCACCTCCTGGGAAGTGTGGCAAGAATCAATCCCATGGAGCAACATAATTCAAAAATCCAAAATGTGGTGAAGCCCAAGTGTGTAGGGGTGCAATCCTTCAGAGCGCAGTGTCCAGGTGCAGGTCAGGGGTCCAGCAGGTCAGTCCTTCTTCTTTGTGTTGTTCCTTGTAGGGATCTATGGTGTGGGTGTAGCTCTTCTATATTTATCTTTGCTCCTGGGTAAACAAAATAGGGGGTTCTGGGTATCCAATCACAGGCAGGCTCCATCTCCCTTTGATGACCACCTCCTGGGAAGTGTGGCAAGAATCAATCCCATGGAGCAACATAATTCAAAAATCCAAAATGGCTGAAAATGATTTTTAGATGTTAGATCTGGCTGAACCCACCCACTGATTTGGCTAAAAATCCTAAACACACCCCTCTCCTGCCATCTCATAAACTAATCTAGAGGGCACCTAGTTGTCTGGGATTGAAGGATGTGAGGGAGGAGCTAGGCTGCTCCAAATGTCCTCCTGTGCTGAGGCAGATCACCTTCCCCAGGCACATGCTTTGTGTTCAGCCCTGGCCACTTCACACCTCATCAAGACAGCCTAGCCAGGCTGCCAGAGGCTGGCCAATCAGAAAAGGTCACTACAGAGCTGAGGTTGGCAACTTTCAGGTAGAGTTTTAAAACTCTTTACCTAAACTAATTGTATTAAATCCTACAATTGTAAGTTGTGGAATTCATTTTAACAATTAATTTGATACCAAGCTCAAGGTATCTGACACCTAAGGGGACTTTATTCAGTAAAATAGCCTATGGAGGCTAATCACTACAGTGTGGAAAAAAACGAATTTCGCTATTTTACCTCACTAGGGTTTATAAAACTATTTTAAAGGTTCCTGCTTATAGTTACATGCACACAACCTTAGGGGCACATAGAGCACACCATAGGGGTGACCTGTATGCAAAAATAAGGTAGTTAAAGGCTTTGGAAGTACTTTTAATTCCAAAGTTGAATTTGCAGATAACTTTAGTTTAAAAGAAGCCAGCAAGGCAGGCCTGCCTTTAAAATGACACTGGGCACATCAGCAGTGCACTTATGAGTTAACTACCTACCCTGTGATCCCTAAACCTACATGCACTACCATATACTAGGGACTTATAGGTAGGTTGACATGGCCAATTACAATTAGCCTAATTTGCATACTAATTTTACACAAAACACAGGCCCTGGGACTGGTTAGCAGTACCCAGGGCACCATCAGAGTCAGGAAAACACCAGAAAAATTTGAAAAATTAGGGCAAAATGTTAGGGGGCCTCTGCCATCAGCCCTGTTGTCTCACAAAATGTATTAGAGTTCCATCAACTACTGGAAAGTTGACCCAAGAATAAATTGTTTCTGTTCTATAGACTGGATAAGCCTAAACTAAAAAGGTAACAGGACCCCCTGCGCTATAGGGCCATTAGCTAACAAATGAGCAGTGAGGGGAAGTTGCATCTTTACTGCGATTAGCACATGTTGCAGGTTCGCCATGGTAAATATACCTGTTCAGAGATAAGGACACCAAATGGGGATTGAACTTTTTTAAGGTTAAAGCTTGAACAACCTACAGCAGTGGTTCCCAACCTGTGGGCCGGGGACCCCTGGGGGTCCGCGAAGCCTCCTCAGGGGGTCCGCGGCTGCTTAAAACATTTAATAATATTAGGTCCCAGCTATCAGTAATGACTCCTCGGGGGTCCCCGTGTTCCAATAATGATTCAGTGGGGGTCCCCGGGCTCCAGTATTGATAAAATGGGGGTCCACAGAAGTCAAAAGGTTGGGAACCACTGACCTACAGCATTGAATAGGTATTACCTATCTAACTGAGGAGGAAATCCTCAATACCACGGATGACTCCCTATATAGTATTGAGGTGCTTTTAGCACGTAGTGAGGCATGTATATTCAGGAGGATCCGAAAATCAGTGCCTTACCATACATTGGTGGCACCATGTCACATTGGCTCTCATTGTACCAATGAGGCTGCTGGATTAGGGCAGCAGCCTCACCTGAATTGTGGGTAACTGAGTCTAATACCACACCATGTGACAACTGTTGGCCTGAGCTGTTTCCGGCCAGTCAGCAGCACCTCACCTATGCCCAAGAGCGAGGGTGATTTTTGACAACTGGGCACATGACATTGTGACTTCTCAGGGAAATCGTGGTGAATAAGATCTCCTCTTTTTCTCTCAGTTACATTTGTCTTACACATGGAAAGACAAACAGAAGCTGAGAATGGTCCAATAACATTTATTGAATCAACTGTCTCTTAGATAAAATAGTATGAAATTGAATAATGAGGATGATGAAACATATTAGAAGCAAAATGGTGACAAGGAAAATAAAACTCAAGAAAAGCCTGACCATACTGTCACTATGCACGGTATATGTGATTCCTACCTACTCTACTAATGTTCTACGTTAGAGCACTGCAGGATAAGCCCTAGTCCGCCCTTCAGGATCCCCCTGGGAAAACATCACCTCCATACCTGAGTATGACAGAAGCGGACAAGCCTGTTTTCCATAGAGACACCATCCCTATACAGGCCAGGGAAGCAGTAGTCTCAGCGAACAGCTGTAGCGAAGTCAGAAAGCATACAGTTATGTAATCTTGCTGGAATCTCAATCTAAAGTGCACTGGATACAGGTATGTTATTATAAAAAACAGCTAGTGTTCTGAGAAAGTGTCCCACCGTAAAAATACATATGTTTCTGTGAAGTGTTAGAGCTGCAGTGTACCACATGTGCCGACATGCCTATCATGTTGAAACCTTAGAAAAAGCACAGAGTGAAAAGAATGTTGTGCTAAGAAATGTAAACGCTCCTAGGCAAAAAGACAGCAAGATAAAGGGAAATAATATATCACCTCAAATGTGGACGATTCTGAAAGGATAAAATGAAATAAAATAAAATGCTATTAGACTAAAGGGCACAGATAGCAGGCCTAGGTGCTAAAATAACGTACCCACTGGCATCACTGAAGTGACTCTACTACATTGTCTCTTGTGGGCAGTTTTGAGGTTCCATTTGTCCAATAGAAGGAACAGTGAATCACATGATTTTCATGATGAATGGGAGCATATGGCTAGAAACGCTTTGAGTTGTCAGATACCTTCAACAGAAATCCTCAATAGGGGATTGTAAGTGAGAATAACAGTGCACTGTAATGTGTGACCAGTAGGCCTCCAGAAACTCAAATCCACCTGGTTGAATGTTCTCTTATTCAACCCGATGTTTCACACTGCATGCAACGTTGCATCATAACGATGCGAGAAACTCTGAGGGATATCTGTCTTACAGCCAAAAAGGTTTGGACATTTTTGTACAATTTTCAAAATGTTATTATTTTAAAATTCATCAATCAAAAACAATCACCTTATATTTATTGCATACAAAGTTTTAAACAATTTACATTGTATAAAATCAGAGTGTCTGTTTTCTTTCCATTTCTTTTTAATTCAGTGTCCACAGAATGTACAAAGATTGTCAAGTGATAGGACAGCCAATATGTATTTCATACTGAAAAGACGACTGCATCTTTAGGGATGAACATAATCCCCAGAAAGGTTACAATAACTTTCACAACTTTTTCCCTTGATTTCACCATTCACATACCAGAGTTGTAGCATCTTCAGATATCTTTGACCTCCATTTTCCAGCATCTACAATCTCTTGTTAAATCAGCTATTAATTGGAAGACTTGATTTAGGTACCAATTAATATATACACATGATCAAGTGATTTATTTGCACACAGCATCATTGTTTCCGTCAAACAACTAGAATGGTGGTGGCAAACTCATGTATTTTGGGAGGCCCATTTGGAAAGAATTAGTACGATTGAATGCAACGTGGCCATAATGAATATAGGCTAATCATATTTGGAGTACTAAGCATCTCAATCAAATCTCTCAGATGTCTACCGTAGTGCAAATGGGCCCTGTGCTTTCATTTATGGTGTGGGCTTTGTGATGCAAGGTACGGGTGGGCATAACTCATGTAATCACACAGAACTCACCAGGTGTACCGCACACTTCTAGGGGACACTGAAATGCTTTCTCTTTCATACTACCGTACAGCTCAATTCTAAAAACACATTACATTTAGAATGGAGCAGTACAGTAGTATGAAAAAGAATGAACCACTGTAGGAAATAAATCAAACTTGTAAGAGTCTTGCAATGTTACATAGTAAATTGTAAAGCCCATCAAGTTTGATTTGTTATCATGCAAGTCCCTCTTTCATACTACTGTACAGCTAACAAAGCTGCATGGTAGTATGAAAGAGAAAGACTCGCAGTGGAAACAAATCAAACTTGAAGAGTTTTACAATTGACATAGTAACATTGCAAAAACCTAACAAGTTCGATTTTTCTGCATTGCAATTCTTTCTCTTTCATACTACTTACTGTACGGCTCTATTCTAAAGCTGTGTTACATTTAGAACGGAGCCATACGGTAGTATGGAAAAGAAAGAATCACAGTGGAAATAAATCAAAGTTGTTATGGTTTTGCAATGTTACATAGTAAATTCTAACACCCATCAAGTTTGATTTGTTTTCACTCAGTGTTTAATAATTTGTAAATAAAAATGTACCAGCCCTGAAAGCTCTTCTCAGAAACATGTGGATGCTGCAATTAGATGTGCATGTACAGAACATTGAGGCAGCAGTAATCCTAAAGCCATCTTGGGTCTCTTGAATCCAGTTACATCCTCTCCCTGCCCCAGTAGTTCACTCTTGCAGCTTTCTCCAATGTGAAGCTTTTCCATCCTTCTTTTCCTTCGTCTTACCCATATGTAGCTTTTGCTCACAGTAAATGGCTGATGCAGAAAACTAAGTTCCAGTCCTTACAAATAAGTGCTGGTAGCCTCCACTGGAAACCCAGTGCTTAATTCGTAAATAAAAAATGTGCTGGTGCTCAAAGCTTTCTTTTGAAACAAGCGGATGCTGCATTTAAATGTGTGAGCCTTCTCAGGTCTCTTTAATCCATTTACAGCCACTCCCTACTCCTTCAGCTCACTCATGCAGCTTTCTACTTTCTCCCTTTGTGCTGCTTTTTAATTTTTGTCTTCCTCCTCATTTCCAATATGTATTTTTTGCTCATACTAAGGGGCATATTTATACTCTGTTTGCATCGAATTAGCCTCATTTTTTTTTTACTCTTATTCTGTGCAAAACAATCTCCATATTTATACTTTGGCGCTAGAAGCGTCTAGCACCAAATTTATGGAGTGAAAGTCATTTTTGGGAAGTGGAAACCTACCTTGCGTTAATGAGATGCAAGGTGGGCGCTCCCGTGCAAAAAATGACTCTATGGCCTTAACGCCATATTTATACTCCCGTGCAAAAATGGTACACGGAGGGAGGAGGGGTCAAAAAATGGTGAAAAGCTTGCTCTGCACCATTTTTAACTCCTGGGTCAGGGCAGGCATTAGGGGACCTGTGGGCCTTTTTCCATGGTGGAACACCATGGAATAAGCCCACAGGTGCTCTTCCCAGGCCCCAGGGACACTCCTACCCACATCAGAGGGACTGCGGAGGATGGGGAAGCCCATCCCAGGTAAGTACAGGTAAGTATTGCATTTTACTTTTTAACGGGCCATAGGGGGCCCTGAAATGGGCCCCCCTACATAGCACTGGGTGCAATGGCCATGCCCAGGGGACCCTGGTCCCCTGTGCTGGCCATTGGGGTGGTGGGCATGACTCCTGTCTTTTCTAAGACAGGAGTCATGTGGTATGGATCGTTTTGCATCAGAAAATGACTCTATGCAGGTTAGAGTCATTTTATTTTTTACTCTAACCTGCCTAACGTCTTTTTTTTTGGTGCAAAACCCCCTTCTTCCATAGCGCCAGCCCCACATGACTAACTTCATTTTTTTTTACGCTAGCCCACCCTTCGCACCGGCTTGCACCATTCCATAAATATGGTTCCTGGCTGGTGCACAGAAATGGTGCAAGCCGGTGCTCAACTTTTTGGTGCAAAACTGCATTAGTGGAGTTTTGCACCAAAAAGTATAAATCAGGGCCTAAAACTATTTTAACATTTTTTTTCAAGTTTAGCAAACTTTTTTACTTTCACACACAAGTCACTGGGACAGAGATCACCCTATGGTAAACTAAAGATAAAAATCTAAAAGTTAAAGCATATTAAATTATGTTTTGTTAAATAATAATGTAAATTAATTGTATATATTTATTTTAAATATACTACAAAATAAAAAGCTACAGTACTATTAAACTTAATTGTGAACTAAATAATGTATTTAATCATATTACATCAAATAAACATTATGCAGGGAAGCAAATGAAAACTCTCTGAAAGGGGGAGCTGTTTGACAGAAAGGGGGATTTGTTTGCTTTTGCTTGGTGGAAGCTGTCAGCTCCCACCAAGCAAAAACAAGCAGCTATATCCTGGGGATGGGCACCCTACAATGTAGCAGGAGCCTACCCTGGGGGGTGGCAGTCCTCAGTGCCATCATTGGCTCCTCGAGCGGGGGCGCACATTCCCCCTCCAATGAGTATTGACCCAGGGAGGTGGTGGTTGCCAGGGCCAGGGGTCTAAAACAGATCCCCTTCATTAATGTAGTTCAACCCCAGGGTGATGGTGCTCCCTGGGTCTGCAGGGGGTGCCCCAAGCCCCCTTAGAGAAATAAATGTTTGCCCCGGGGAGGAGGTGATTCCCAGGGCATTCGATTACAAATAGTGCCAGGGGGGGTGGCAGTCCCTGGGGCTGCGGGGGGCTTCAGTGAAACAAGCATGGAAGCCTGCACTTGTTTTTTTTAATGAATTTTCAGCAGATCAGTAGATATATGTGTGAATCCAATGGGGGTTATTCTTGGGCCCTGATAGGTTTGGGTCCCTAGTACTATACAGATATGGTGCTGTCCGGTATACAAGTTTGCAACTTTTAAATTGTTTTTTCTCCCATTAGCAGATGTTTGGCCACATGTGAGGGAGACTATCATTTATGGACTTTGGGAACTTTGCTCACTTGGCCTTGATTTCATGTGTCCATCACTATGAGGGTCATTATGACCCCGGCGGTCTGTGATAATGTGGCGGTAGTACTGCCAACAGGCCTATGGCCCTCATTAAGACATTGGTGGCAAATGCCACCTACCGCTGTGGCGACAGCCACCAAAAGACCGTCGCCGCGGCTCACATCTGTCCGCCAAATAATGACCACAGCCGGATATCCGCCACAAGAAGGGCGGGAATCCGGCTGTGGCCATACTGGCAGATGGTGTTATGGTGGTGCTGCTACCACCAGCAGCGCCACGCCAGTAGACCACCGCCAGCTGTATTATGAAAGATAATAGGGCCTGGCGGTGTTCTGCTGACGGGCACTGCTGGCTGTAGCAGCGCCCCGTCCTTTCCCATGCCTGAAGACCCCCTAGCCCCTGGATGCAGGTAAGTTGGGTTTCTGACAGGAGTGTGGGGTGTTGTGTGTGTGTGAGGGGGTGTGAGCATGAATGCGTGAGTGTGGGCGTGAATGCAAATGTGTGTGTAGTGTTGTTTGCGTGGGTGTATGCATGTGTGAGAATGCATGTATGAATGGAAATGTGAATGCATGTCTGCGTGTCAATGTGAATGTGTGTACAGATTAGTCAGAGAACGTATGGAATCATGCGTGCATGAATGCGTGTATGCCTGTGTGAGTGAATGTGTGTATGCTTGGTGCGTGTCTGCGAGTGTGCGTGAAGGAGGTTGGGGATCGGAGGGGGGAGAGTGGATGGATGGTGGTGGAGGGCATCTGGGGAGTGTGTGGGGGTGGGTGAGCCTCCTACCAGTGACAGGGAAGGAATTCCCTGTCACCGGTAGGGCCTACCACCATGGTTTTCGTGGCATTGCTAACGCCATGAAAACCCTGGCAGTAAGCAGGGTCATGATGCCGCCGGTGGTATAATAGCGGCCGCTGGGCTGGAGATTCGTATCTCCAGCCCGGCAGCTGCTACTGCCATAGCGGTCAGTATGGTAAATTGGCGGGTTGGCTGCAGCCAACCCGTCAATGTCGTAATGTGGCTGTATGTACTGCCAGACTGTAGGCAGTACTACCACCACATTATCACCGACCACCGGGGTCATAATGACCCCTTTTATCTGTATACCAGTGATGTCACCCGTTTCATCTATATTTTTTTATTATGTGCTATATGTTCTTCCTTATTATGCCCCATATGTTCTTTACTCATTTCCCCCTAAGTTTCTCAAGGGTGGAGATGTGCGACTATACCACAATAGTTTCACCATTTTTCTTGTATGATGAAGACTTTTATTATGCAGTCCTTTAGGGGGCTATGAGCTTCGGTAAAGGACATGGACTTGTTTATTGTGAGACTGCCTCTGTACTTGAACTGTGTCTGTAAGATATGGGCCCGTTATTTCTCCCAGGTATGTGAGTTAGAGTATCAAATGCTGCCATCCGCAGGTGTGTGCATTATAATTTTTTATATGTTAGCATGAACTAGATTCTGATTGCCAATACATGCTATTTTGGCCACTCTGAAATGGCGCCCGCACTATTGGTGTTTATTTTCACTAGTATTTGTCCTTTCTCTATTTTTTGTTTGTCCAGCTCTTTTATTCATAGTGTACAATTGTAACTTGTTAGTGATCAAGGCTGTGGTGATGGCAGAAACGCGTCCGTGTTTGGAGTAAACCCTGCATCTACTGCATTCTGAGTGACAGTGTATTTTTTCATTTTGGATTAACTGCATTCCCGTTGGCGTGCTCCACGGCACACGCTCCATCCCCCTTGGATGTAGGGTCCCTCCAGCCGAGCTCTTATGTGTAATATATATATATAGATAGATAGATAGATAGATAGATAGATAGATAGATAGATAGATAGATAGATAGATAGATAGATTTACCCTTCAATTTAATTTAAATATATATTTTAAAGTCTCACCTCTTGTAGTTTTTATGGGAGAGTATTGCAGTATCAGTGGTTGACTATATGTGGTGCTAGACGTTTTATGCAATAGTGACTGACTCTTGTACATTTGGTTTCACCCCCTTTTTCAGTTGTAAAGTTAATCAAAAGTGTAAGAGAAAATTACATTTGGTTTTTACTGACAAGTGTAAGCCAAATATGTGAAAAGCCCCACTAAACAGTGAAGAGACAAAAGTAGTAAAGTTAGTCAAAAGTATAAGAATGAACTTAAACATGTAGATTTGCTTCACCTTTGTGAATACGCCTGATATTTCAGTTACTGTACATATATGTGGAGTTAGTAGAGTAAAACAATACTTACCTATAGAAACCTACTTTTATGATATTGTGGCAGTCAATATTTTGGCTACAATGTTTTGCAGGATGATAGCAAGTCTTCTAAATATCAGTACCAAAGGTAGCATCAAGGGTACTAACGATATTGTTCACATATGGAGCTTTGAGCAAAGCAGTTTTGCGCTAGGCCACCAGCTGAACACTGATGCTGACTTCTCTATTTAGCAGCTTCAGCCCAATCTCAGGGCTAAAAAATAATTTTTACACGAGCTAGTCCGCAGTTTCTTTAGGGAGTAACAAATCTAAGCTCAAGTCAAGAATAAACAATGAACAATTGCACAAAAGTTCCTGAGGCTTGATTTTGCCTGCATTTCGCATGTGTGTTGTGACAGATCAGAGGGTAACAAAGCAATAGGTAAACTAGCAATTATTCAGCTAAATGAAGTGTTTCCAGTAATGGTGGGTATCCTAGATGCATTTGGGCTATTTGACCAATTTTTTAATAAAAATGGTTAGGAACATATACCACTCATCCACTTAGACACTAAAAAATAGTTTATAAATGGCTTGACTGTCATTAGAAGTAGAACATGATACATCACGGCTCTAGTGCGTGCAGAATGCCATATTTAATCGAATGGTAGATGCAAATATTTTTGTAACCCTTATTGAAGTGACGGTCTAGGTATGCTGCTTGCCTTGACATTAAACATTATCTCAATACTAATTATATTATAGGTCTGTGTGTAGTCTCGATTTGCATCAGAACCTTTCTGTTGCATTTGAGAAAGTTTCCTTCTCACTGGCCAATTTAACAGTTTGAGTTACTTTTTTGGGCTACAAAATATTTTTTTTATTTTTTATGTGCATGAATTAATTTGATAGAGTAACAACAATCCAGAGAAATGTTTGCCTCATATTGCTTTTAACCCCTTTGCTGCCAGGCCTTTTCCCCCTCCTGTGCCGAGCCTTTTTTTGGCTATTTGGGGCAGTTCGCGCTTAGGCCCTCATAACTTTTTGCTCACATAAGCTACCCATGCCAAATTTGCGTCCTTTTTTTCCAACATCAAACAGAGGTGTTTTTTGCAAAGTGCCTACCTGTGGATTTTGGCCTCTAGCTCAGCCGGCACCTGGGGAAACCTAGCATACCAGTGCATTTTTGAAAACTAGACACCTAGGGGATTCCAAGATGGGGTAACTTGTGGGGCTCTCACCAGGTTCTGTTACCCAGAATCCTTTGCAAACCTCAAAATTTGACCAAAAAAACACCCTTTCCTCTCATTTCGGTGACAGAAAGTTCTGGAATCTGAGAGGAGCTACACATTTCCTTCCACCCAGCGTAAACCCAAGTCTTCCGATAAAAATGGTACCTCACTTGTGTGGGTAGGCCTAGTGCCCACAAAAGGAAATGGCCCAAAACACAACGTGGACACATCACATTTTTTCACAGAAAACAGAGGTGTTTTTTACAAAGTGCCCACCTATGGATTTTGGCCTCTAGCTCAGCCGGCACCTGGGGAAGCCTAGCAAACCAGTGCATTTTTGAAAACTAGACACATAGGGGAATCCAAGATGGGGTAACTTGTGGGGCTCTCACCAGGTTCTGTTACCCAGAATCCTTTGCAAACCTCTAAATTTGACCAAAAAAACACCCTTTCCTCTCATTTCGGTGACAGAAAGTTCTGGAATCTGAGAGGAGCTACACATTTCCTTCCGCCCAGCGTTCCCCCAAGTCTTCTGATAAAAATGGTACCTCACTTGTGTGGGTAGGCCTAGTGCCCACAAAAGGAAATGGCCCAAAACACAACGTGGACACATCACATTTTTTCACAGAAAACAGAGGTGTTTTTTACAAAGTGCCTACCTGTGGATTTTGGCCTCTAGGTCAGCCGGCACCTAGGGAAACCTAGCAAACCAGCACATTTCTGAGAACTAGACACCTAGGGGAATCCAAGATGGGGTGACTTGTGGGGCTCTGACCAGGTTCTGTTACCCAGAATCCTTTGCAAACCTCAAAATTCGGCCAAAAAAAACACTTTTTCTTCTCATTTCGGAGACAGAAAGTTCTGGAATCCGAGAGAAGCCACAGATTTCCTTCCACCCAGCGTTCCCCCAAGTCTCCCGATAAAAATGGTACCTCACTTGTGTGGGTAGGCCTAGCGCCCACGAAAGGAAATGGCTCAAAACACAACGTGGACACATCAAAATTATCAAATACAAAACTACCTGTTTTTGCAGGTGGGTGCCTGCGTTTTTGGTCCTGGGCTCAGCAGCCTTCTAGGGAAACCTACCAAACCCAGACATTTCTGAAAACTAGACACCAGAGGGAGTCCGGTGAGGTGTGACTTGCGTGGATCCCCCAATGTTTTCTTACCCAGAATCCTCAGCAAACCTCAAATGTAGCTAAGAAATCATATTTTTCCAACATTTCTGTGTGGGATCACCACACTGGGACACATTTCATTCCACCCAATATTCCCATCAGTCTCCCGGTAAAAATGATACCTCATTTGTGTAGGTGGGCCAAGTGCTTATGAAAGGGAAGAGCCAAAAACCTGTCGATATTGAGGGGGAACAAAGGTGGTCCAAAAGGGCAGTTTGCAAAAAAACAATTTTCGGCTGACAAGTGCAGCAGAATTTTTATCGGTATAGATGAGACAATGCTGGGTGGTAGGAATTTTGTGGATTTCTGCAGATTCCGGAAGGTTCCATCACAAAAAAGTGGGAAAAATGTGTGATTTCCAGCAAAGTTGGAGGTTTGCAGGGGATTGTGGGTACAAAAATGGTGCGGGGTGCATGTGAAACACACCAGTCTGGAATCACCCAGATGTTTAGTTTTCAGATGTGTCTAGGTCTTGTGGATTTTTTTACATGGCAGCGTCCCAAAGTCCATAAAGTGCAGCCCTCACCATTCCAAGTGGGACAATTTTGAGAGTAAGCCAAGTTCTCATGGCCCAAATGTAAAACTAAAACCCAAAATAATTAAATGCCTTCTTGCTTGCTGTGGGATAAGATGTTTTAGAGTGCGGGGAGAGCTGAAAGACTGTTACCCCCTTCAGTTGAGGTGGGGGCGTAACCAGGCCCATACTGGTTGGTAGCCACCACCCCAATATTTTTTTATTTTTTTAAAATTCCCTGCCATCTAGTAGACTTTCTGCCCCCCCAGGGTGTGGATCAAGGGTAATTTCCACATCTGCCCACTAGTGGGCAGAACAACTTTGGCCCCATTTATTTTGGGTGGGGGTATGGCCATACCCCCACCTTCTTATTTTTGGGAAAAAAACTTCCCTGGACTTTGGTGGGCTTTCTGCCCCCCCCCTTGGGGCAGATGGGCCTTCAAAAAATAGGCCCATCTGCCCCCAATGGGGGGCAGATATGGCCAACAGTAATGTGCTCCCATGGGGAGCGATCCTTACCCAAGGAGCTGCCTCTCTAAAGAAAACACACATATACACACATACCAATCCCTGGTGCCTAAGTGGTTTCTGCCCCCATGGGGGCAGATTGGCCTAACAAAAATTGGCCGTTCTGCCCCCAAGGGGGGCAGAAATTGTCTAAATACAATTTCCCCCCAAGAGAGCGACCCTTGCCTAATGGGTTGCTCCCCATCTCTAAAAAAACAAACAAACAAAAAAACAAACACAATTTTTTTTTTAGCCCTGGCGCCTAGAGGTTTTGCCCCCCTGGCGGCAGATCGGCCTAATAACAATAGGCCGACCTGCCCCCAGGGGGGGCAGAAATGGCCTAAAATTAATTTGACCCCCCAATCCCCCCTGGGAGCTACCCTTACCTACGGGGTCGCTCCCCTAGCGTGACATTGGCGCAAAAAAAAAATCCCCTGTGCCTAGTTGTTTCTGCCCCCTTGGAGGCAGATTGACCTAATATCAGCTGATCTGCCCCCCAGGGGGGCAGAAATGGTCTAAATACAATTTCCCCCCAGGGGAGCGACCCTTGCCTAAGGGGTCGCCCACCATCTGTAAAACAACAACAACAAAAATCCCCGGTACCTAGTGGTTTCTGCCTCCCTTGGGGGCAGATCGGCCTAATTAAAATAGACTGATCTGCCCTCCAGGGTGGCAGAAATGGCCTAAAATAAATTTGCCCCCCAGGGGAATGACCCTTCCCTAAGAATTTGCAAACAATCTGATTTAGTAAATCTGTGAAAAAATTTTTTTTCCATACACTGCAGGGAACCAACGTTAACGTAGCTCCATAGCCCCCCATAAATTGTGGCAGATACACATTTTGATGGATATTGGATCACCATCTGGGGGGCGGGCTTCTGACCTAATTTCTGGGCAAAATGACAAATCGCCTTGCTGTTCCTTGCCATTTTCTGGGCCTTGTCCTGCAGGTGACAGGCCCATGATAAGGAAGAGCTTAAATGCATGCCCAGATAACAACATTCCTAAACCTTATTGAGGATGGAACCACCCATACGAAATTGTTTGGACTTTGTATTCCAGATCCACTCGTCATTATGTAAGAGTTTTTAAAATTTACTTTCAAGTCCAGGTCCTGCATAATGGAAAAAAGTAAGATCTAGCAGGCCTTGAAGGCCGTTTGCAGTGTGTGAAATTAGTACTGCATCATCTGCATTTAATAAGATAGGGAGGTTTCTCTGGACCATCTTGGGAAGATCCGTCCCTGACCCAAGTAAGGAATCATAAAGCCCGTTGATATAGAGTAAAAATAGCAGAGAGGCTAGGATGCATCCCTGCCTCACGCCACGCCTGGAGGATATTAGGCATGTTCTCTCTCCATTAGCGCCATATTGTACTGCTACGCTAAGGTCCGAATGCAAGCGGATAATTAAGTTCAGCAGATTTGGATCAATGCCCATAGCTTCCATTTTTAACCATAACTTCTCTCTGTTCACCATATCAAAGGCACTGGAGGTCAATGAAAGCCATGTGAATGCACCCTTGTTTGCTGAGTACAAGCTGCACATTTAACACCTGGCCAATAGTACTTAGGCCCTGCCTAAAACCAAACTGGATTGGAGGCAGTATATTTCCCTCCACTGCCCACTCCTCCAATCGCAAGAGGATTACTCTCCCTAAAAGTTTGGCTGTAGAGTCTATAAGGGAGATGGGTTTATAGCAAGTTGGGTCTTGCCTATTACCTTTCTTAAAAACAGGGACAATTAGAACCTGTTTCCAAGAGGGGTGATGTGACTCTCAACTACACTTCTCAAGACATTTGTAACAAGGGGGGCCCATAAATGTGGCAGTGATTTAAAAAGGTCTGCTGGGACCCCATCCAGCCCAGCTGCTTTACCCACCCTACTGCAATTTACTGCTGTGAGGACCTCCTGCAGATCAATGGGAGGGTGTAGTGGGATTGGACGGGGGCATAACAAGTTTGAGCTTCCCACCTCTGCATAAGATTGTTCGTTATCCACCCATAAGACTCTTTCATAATGGCTTACCCATGCGTTTTCTGTGATCAGGCAGTTTTCTAATTTGGAGCCATGCTCTGAGAAGTAAGATTGGTTGCTCACCCCCAGAACTTAGTAGAATCTTTCATCTGGGTAACTACTAGTAGATCATCCCACGCCCTGGATCTAATGTCAGCTTTCCTCTCTTTAACTGAAGCCTTGTACTGGCTCCTGGCCATTTTAACTAGTTCGTTTGAACTCGGGATAGCTTTAAGAGCTTTCTTTAAGTTTAGGTGGGCAGACGTGCATGCAGAATTAAACCAACGGTGTGCCACTGGAGTTGTTTTTATCCTGTCCGTGCATAAGGTGGCAGATATAGAGCCACATACCTGCTTGTATTCCTGGACAATATGATTGTGCATTGCATTAAATGATAAGCAAGTATGTATGGAATCTAGCTTCTTTTAAATAATGTTGTGGTATAGCACTGTTTAATCCACCTTATCCAATTCAATTGCCATACCCATGTTTCTACTAAAAAACAGAGCTTCCCTCCCTTCCCTTTCCTTTCTTCCTGGTTTAGTTTAGGCTAGGGAAATGCAAAGCGGATTGTGATAGCTGGCACAGTGAGGAACAATCTGAGAGTCCAGATGAAGTGGGAGCCCTCATAGTTAATAAGAATAAAGTCTATATAACTCCCTTCAGAGTTTCTTGTGAATGTTGGAATGCCATAAATATTCTAAAGGATGCCTCCCTGGCAAATGGGAGATCATATTTGCTGATGAAAAAGTTTAATGTCTCTCCTGCTTCTGAGTGCCTGAAGTGAAATGCAGTTTCTCTGCCATCCTTCAGGGACCCACAGCTGTTAGAATCATCCTCTGAGCATAGGGGTGTGTTAAAGTCACCTACCTAAAGCAGTGTGACTTCATTACGTTGGAGCCAAACAGAATCGAGGAAGTCAATGGCATCTTCAACATGCTCCTTTCAGGAACCATGTGGGGCGTTATTCTAGAAATAAATTATAAGAATAGCTTTCCTCCCTACCACTTGTACCAACACAAAAATAAAGTGGGGGGATGCCCATAGTAATGTTGCTCTAGATTTAACCAGGCCAAGGGAGGCAAGGTCACCAAGGCCTGCACTAGCCCTACCTGCGATCAATGGTATCGCAGGTTGGTGTAGAGTGAGGAAACCATCCAGGTGGAACGGATCAACCGACAAGGTCTCCTGGAGACAAATTATGCGGTATGAGGACACAAATTTGATCCAGTCTGGGTTTTTAAGTTTAGACTGGACTCCAGCAATGCTCCAACTAATCAAAGATAAGGGTGGAACTTCCATTCGGGGGGGAGAACAGTTTCCTGTGCTAGGAGGCACAGGGGGTTCTCCTTCCTGGTACCCCCCAAGCCAGGAGAGATTCCAGCTTCAGTTGGGGGTCTCATCATTAGTCAATCCACACCATTCCAGGGAATTTAGTGGCTCATAACGATTTGCGATTGAGACCCATGAACAGGAATTCAGGGCTGGTGATACATTTGGGCAGGCAGTAACTGAGACAGATGGATCATAAAAGTGCCACAGCGCACAGGCTCTAATCCCACCACTCTTTCCTTCCCTACACTCCAGGGACTCCAACAGACCCCTCAACATCTGGGGGATCTCTGAATTTTAGCACAATATAATCCCCCTTTGCGGAATTTGTTGAGTGGCCTATCCTTTTTTCTCTTCGTGCAAAGATGATCATGTGGTTTAAATCAACGGGGAAGTTTGTTTTCGCCCTCAACCCATGAGCAGACTTTCTCATCAAGCCTTTGTGTCTTCCTTGTTTCCCCCGGTAAGAGGGGGCACATTTTCCAACACCAGAACATATGGGGCACAATCTAGAGATAGGAGCAGAACATCTTCTGGGATAGGATTTAAGTTTAATCGTGGGGCGTTTGGGCACCCAAATGGGGCCTGCTTTTCGGAAGTACAATCTTGCTCAGGATGGCCTTGTTGGACATGTGCTATAAGGGAACTCTGAGGCCTCATCACTGGGTTGCATGAAGCAATTCCGGTCCCATCTATAGATTAAGTACTAAGGGTTCTCCCTGGGGCGGGTGGCTCTAGTTTAATTGATTCAATTACCAAATGTATTACATTTGCTTGAAAAAGGGCCATCTTCTCTGCAATTAGCTTGGTGAGATTTACCTCTAAGGATGTACAAAATGATTTCAGTGTAGAGTAAATTTGTGAAATGAGGTCACTCACAACATCATTAACCCTTTGGCGCTTCCTTGTCCTTTCTTCATTCCCCTGGGTACTCTTCCGTTCCTTGGGATGCATGTTTGGGCCTTTCTTCCCTAGGGTCAATGGTTTTTTGGGTCCTGCTTATTTTGTTTTTGAGGGGGGGGGGAACACACCAGGGAAGAGTCTATAATTGGATCATCTGGTAGACTTTTCACTAGTTTAGGGGAGATTGGCAGATGATGTATAGGACTAGCCTGGGGAGGAGCGCTAACCAGGGCCTTACTCCAGCAGTGCTCCTTTGGCAATGGTTTTATTATAATACAGAGTTCCAGGTGGAAGATCCCGGGACAGATTCTGCACTGCCCCGAAATTTGATTGGACTTGCTCTAACTCTGACTCAATAATCCCCATAACAGAGGACAAATAGTTTGAAATCGAAGTTTGGGCCATGTGAGTTGATCCATTTTTTCCCCTGAAAGGGCTACTTTTCCTTTTCCCCATTTACAGATCGATTGCTCACATGCCTGTGGACAACCTATATAGAAGTAAAGGTTGGGTGATGGCAGCCTCAAAGTACTACACACCCAGTGTATCCAGATGCGAGGGCGGTGGCCCAGCCCAGCCTCCTTTGAGCTCTGACGGGCATGGATGGGCCTGCTCTTGGCCCAGGCTTTGACTAGGCGTGCACCGAGCGTGTCCCGCACTGTGGTGTGCTTCCTAGCGCTTTATAGCGCTTGTTGATGTAGCAAGTGTGGGCAGCCGTGACAGAATATGGCCGCCTCCTGGGGCCAAAGAGCAGTCTGGGATATGTAGTCCCCCTTGCAGAGATAGCGCATCCCATGCTGCGGTGTGCTTCATAGTGCTTTACAGCACTCCTTGATGTGGCAAGTGGGGGGCAGCTGTGACAGAAAATGGCTGCCTCCTTGGGCCAAAGAGCAGTCTGGGATATGTAGTCGCCCTCGCATAGATAGCACTTCCCCCGCTGCGGTGTGCTTCCTAGTACTTTATAGCACTCGTTGATGTGGCAAGTTTGGGCAGCTGTAACAGAAAATGGCCACCTCCTGGGGCCAAAGAGCAGCCTGCGATATGTAGTCCCACTCACAGAGATAGCATGTCCCGTGCTGTGGTGTGCTTCCTAGCGCTTTATAGCGCTCAGTGATGTGGCAAGTGGGGGCAGCTGTGACAGAAAAAGGCCGTCTCCTGGAGCCACAGAGCAGTCTGGGATATGTAGTCCCCCTCGCAAAGATAACGCGTCCCACGCTGCGGTGGGCATCCTAGCACTTTATAGCACTCGTTGATGTGGCAAGTGGGGCAGCTGTGACAGAAAATGGCCACCTCCGGGGGCCAAAGAGCAGTCTGGGATTTGTAGTCCCCCTCGCAGAGATAGCGTCAGCCTATCAATAACTATATATTACCACATCTACACACCAAAATGCTTCTTTTGCTGGCTACCAGCTTTCCCTTCTTCCGATTGGCCAGCCAGAACTATGCATTGATTAGGATTGTTGGTGTGATCTATACCATTTTATTCTCCATCACAATTCTCTCTACTCTGCCTAGCACTGGAACATATTTCTGCCAGAACCTGACCACCCATCTGTGCTCCCTGGGTCTCCTAATTGTATAGGGTATAAGACATGTGTGCAGGTATAAGGCAAGCATGGATTTGTTATGGGTTTAAGCAAGGATTTACACACTAGACAGCACAGTGTATTTAAAGGAGAGTGCTGCCAGAGGTGACTACGGTATTTGGGACCAAAGTTATCCAGCACCTAGGAAAACCTTTTATCTTTAGGCATTTCTTAAAACTAGAGACCAAGGGGAGATGTAGGTTGTGTGAATCCCATCAATGCAATCAAATTTGTATACCCAGAACGCCCACCAAATGCCAACATCTAAATCAAAATTTCTTGAATTTTCTAAGCCAAAAACTCCAAGACTCTTGTAAATAAGAAAAGTCCAACCCACACTATCGCTACAGTTCTCTACATAAATATAATACCCACATGTGTGAGTGTACATATTGCTTGGGAGAAAGAACTTTGATCCTGTAAGACCATAGTGACACTACATAGAAAGCAAAGGGTCATATTTACGACTGTTTCTGTCTGTCACATTAGGCAAATCCACAAAATGAGGGTACCAGTTGTATCACTGAATTGCTGGATTGTTCTATCCAAATTCCTTAACTTTCTATCATAGAAATATGGGTAAATTCTGTTTTTTGAAACAAAGTTTGACATTTGCATGTCATTCAAGGTTAAGAACTAACCTTTGATGGTATCCCCCCAAAAAGCATGCCACACACGCCTCCCACAGGTGTCTAGTTTTTCAAAGATGCCTTGGGTCGGTCAGTGTCCCTAGATGCTAGCTCACCCTAGCCAAATATTGCAACTACCTGCATCCCAAAAAGTCAACCAAATTCTAAGCTTCTTTCTCATGCATTTGATCTTTTGGGGTCTTTCCAGCCCTTGATGTAAGGCCCACTCACACTTGGGCTTAACTGTTTCAATTGGAAAAAAGAATAATATGAAATTTGGCTGTATCTGTTGAATTTGAGTATATGTTTGTGTTTGTTTTCTAAGTTGATGTCTACAAAAACATTTTTTTGAAAAAACCTCTGTAGAATCAAGTAACATTGTGGATATTTTTCAGTTTGAATGGCACAAATTCCTCAATCCTTCACTCAAATTTATAGGTCCATTTAAAATATACATTGCTTCTATGCCTATTCATTGGATGTTTTAATATCAAGTGACCCATTTTCAGCACACAATGAGAAAACATTGTAAACCATGGATTTTTGGCTCTGTGTATTGTGGGCTTTTGAACAAACTGCAAGCATGAGTCTGATGGGCCTTACAATGCACACTTTTGTTGATCTGCCTCCTATGCAAAAAAGTTACAGGTAAAAACCTTGACACACTTTACTCTTTTTCCCCACTAGCATGCACTATTTTCTTGTTTCAGCAGTGACAACAAGCTACACAAGTGACAGCCAGTTAAAGTCAGATACGTACCTGTTTTTAGCACAGTATAGCAAGTTGAAAGTAGGGATTTTAAGAAGGTGAATTATTAATTAAGGTGGATGGTAGTCCACTACAAGTAATGATGCCCCTAGCCTGTTAGGTCAATGCAAAGGTCTTAATAATTTAAACCTAAGCTCAACCCCTGGATGCTATGACAGAGAAGACAGATTTAACATAAAGTAAATGTGTGAACCTTTTAGAAGTATCAAACTCTTAAAAGGTAAAGCAACAAAACACAATACAAATCACACCCAATTTATAACAATAGAGTAAAGTTTGATAAACAATGTGATAACAAAACTAAAAAAATCATGTAAGTGGAAGCAGAGGTATGAATTTTAAAGAATTTAAGAGAAAAGCACTAAGGCACCAATAGAAGCTATTATTGTTGGTTGACTGGGACCTAGCAGAGATTTCAGGATGATCCCAATGGAGCGTGTGTCAGATACTCCAAGCAGGCTTGTTCTGTCAAAGATCTTACCTTCTGACTCACTTCCTCATCAAAAGTTCAGGTTTAAATTCCCAGCCCGGTACAAACCTCTGAATTACAAGTTGTGTGATAATTATCACACACTCGTAGTTTTCTCCTGCAAAAATTCTGGCAGGTTAAACATGTTGAAATATATTGGGTGGAAAGGCACATAAAAAGAGGCAAAACATAAAAAATGTTGTGTGTTAAATTCCAGTTCCACATGTTATGCCTTGTTTTCCTGCTCAGAATTAAGATTAGGAGGTGTTTACCACATGTGGGTAATTGTACTTTACTCATGTAGTAAATACCCAACTTTAATCCGAGAAACTTGAAATGAGGGCCAAGTTTCTGAAATGGTAGTCAAAATCTTCCTTCGTTGCAATGTAGCAGTCTGTATCTGAGGTAGAACTCTCAGAGATACTGCTCGAGCCATTGGTTCTACTGGGAAAAGCTCAGAGCTTCAAAACATAACATTTCAAACCCAGAGAAATCCTCTTGTCAGTCAGATATGTTTTGCCTGGTCTAAATCTCATTGTTCGCATTTGGGGGCAGATTTAAGAGCCCCTAGCGCCTCCTTGCGCCACTTCAGCATAATTTTTTTTAACACTAATCTTGCCCAATGAGGCCAAAATCACAGCGCCAAATTTACAAAGTGGAGTAATGCATGCATTGCACCACTTTGTATCCCTTTGCGAGGCATAATGAATGCAAGGGGAGCATTCCCCTGTTAAGGGGGCCAAACAATGGCACAAAGTAACCTAAGAGATTTCTTCGTCTCTTTTTTTTCAGCACCTTTAATGCCTGCTCAAAGCAGTGTTAAAAGGAGGCCCACCATTGTTTACAATGGGCTTCAATGGGCTTTGCAGGATTAGCATCAGCATTTTTTACGTTAATCCTGCAAAGCTCACATTTTTTATGCCAGTTCCCTAACTACCGCCATAGTGTGCCATATCTTAGATACAGCCCACATGTGGTGGCATTAGGGGTGGGCTAAGGGTGCAGCCCCACTTTTCTTAAATCAGGCCCTTAGTTTCTTTTTTGGAGCTCAGAATGCTCCAGCAGGGCAGGGCTGCAGGCTGCATCTGAAAAGGTCATATTGAAGTCATGCTGCAAGGGTTTACAGAACTCAAAACTTGAATTTCAGGCTGCAAAGTTCTGAGTGGTACCAACCTAATTTACTTGCCCAGCCAGGTTGAAGTCCCATTGTTTTAGAGATTGTTGGAAACTTCCCACTTGACACATTCAAGGGTCCCAGGACCTCAGAGACACAGCAGTTAAGGGTCAGAAATCAGTATCAGTACAGTAGTGTCCAGATCAGTGGTCAGTTGGTTACCGCTGGTTCCGTAGCACGTTTATGAAAATGGCCTCTTGCAGCTTGTTGTGCCCCCGATAGCCGCCAAGGATGTGTGACAACTGAAACTTGGAATATCTTTGTCCTGGGTACAAGTGACAGCATGTCCAGCCCTTCAGCTCTCCTCAACAGTTTCAAACAGAAGGTGCAGTCCTTCTTCTCAACTTCCACAGGCCCAGAGAGTGCTCTGAGAAGCTAGTGGTAAGGTCCATTTTTGTAAGGTTCAGTGGCCAGTGGATGGGAGTGACTCCTTGAAACTCCTTGATCAATGAGGAAGATGGTCCTAGAAGAACCCTTCCTGCCTTTGCAGCACATCCTGTGTGTTTTGCTGCAAAGTGGTGTAGAATACACTGTAAAGTTGGGGGATGGGGTGGAGCAAAGTAGCACAGGCCTCCTACCCTTGAAGGAAGCTTGTATGTCAGTCAGGGGCACGTTTAGGAAATAGATAAGCCCCTTCCTCCTAAGCTACCCTAAACTGGAAATGGGATCAGCTCCCCCTCCTGCTGAGCTGATGTCCAAATGCCTACCTTGGGCCCATAAAACAAAGGCAGCTCCATTCTGAGTCCTCCCCTTACACTAAATTATGGATGGATAGTCTTCACATGTCTCGTTCAAGTTAACCTGGCCTGATATGAATCTAACTTCAACCTGTCCCCAGGTGAAACCATTGCTTCTGCTCTGGTAGCAGTATTCACACCTCATTAGGGTCAAACACTGTCAGAGCAGTTTCTGCCAGACATATGCAAATAAGCCTACAGGAGCTTCAGGTAGGGAAAAGGTAACTTTCCAAAAGTTACTTTTCTTAAATCTGTAATACAAATCTAGCTTTACCATTACATTGGATGTTTAATAAATATCAAAAAAGTGATTGAATCATTTTTCTGCCAGGTTTCAAAACTGAGAAAATAGAATTCATATTTTAATGTGTATTCTAGTTTTCTCATAGAATAGTGAAAATTGCTTCTGGGGGTTGTCACTACAGGGACTTTGTAGCAATGAATTTCTATATGTTCCATTTATAAATACCTTATGGGCTACAAGCATCCATAGGTGTGACCTATTAATATTTCAAAAGGAGGGTATTAGACTTGATGTCCTTAGCATGGTTTTCCCTGAACGTTTTGCTTTCCAACTTCCTGTAACTGCTGACTTCGCTTTTTGGTTGCTTTAGGACCCTGCACACTTTTTCCACTGATAACCAGTGCAAAGGTGCTTGTGCGTTCTACTGTAAACATGACAAAGTTGGTTTGCACCAAATTGACACATTTTATTTACTTGCAAGTCCCTAGTAAAGTGGTATTACCTGTACCCAGGACATGTAAAGTAAAGAACACTAGTAAGCCTGCAGCACTAATTGTGTGACCCACTCAAGTGTCTTTTAAACATAGCACAGACCTGGCTTTGCAGCCTATGTGTGCAGTTTTAAATTTCCATAATGAACTGGCAAATTACACCCTTTGCCGGGCCTAAAACCTTTCTTTTGAATGCATATGTCACCCCATGGAGGTCCTAAATAGCCCAGAGGCAAGGATAGAGTGTATGTAAAAAGTTGGGCACGTGCCTTTAACTTTTACATGCCCTAGTAATTAAACATTTTTAAATTAATTTTTTCTACTGCAAGGCCTACCTCTTCTATAGGATAACATTGAGTTCCCTTATCACATTAATTAAGTAATAACCTTTAGTTGGGATCAGAGGGGGTAGTCGAGTTTGGTGTCTAACAGATTGCAATTTGAAAACCCTCTTCAATAGCAATGCCAGATTTAAAGTCACAATTCTGAAAATGCCACTTTTAGAAAAACGTCTAGTGCCTGTAACCTGGGTCACATGACTAGGTGTAGCTGGCAGATGGCCTTTTTGCACTGCACCCAGACAGTGAGACAAAAGAGAATATGTTTTGGTCCCCAGAATAGTTACACAGGGTTGGATTTCCAATCCCCAGCTGAACAGATGATGAGTAAGGGTCTGATATAGATCTTGGAGGATTGAATGCTCTATTAGAAATGTCACAGATATCCTGTCTGCTGTGTTACGATCACCATAGAATATAATGGAATTGTAATGTGACAGAGGGGATAGCTGTCTCGTTTGTGACAGAGTACTCCCCTCTGCTAAGATTTAAATCAGGCCCTAAGTTCCCTGACCTCTAGGTGCTTTAAGTGTCACTGATTTGGGCACTTCAAAGGGGATACCAAGTGTCCCAACTGGGCAAAGTCCAGTGGGTAGACACCGGGTTGGTTAGTGTAGAGCTTGGAGAGGAGCTTATCCCAACTGTATGGGGGGGTAGCGCAGAGATAGTGCAGAAGCTACCTTAGTGTCCTTCGGTGTTTGAGAAATAGATCTAAATGCCTAAGTACCTAGGAACAATAAAAGATATAGGCAGAGGGTCACCATCAATGGGCAGAGGGTGGAGACTCTGAGAGACACAAGACCCATCATGACAACTGCCAGGTATCATGTGGTGTCCTCAGATCATGTAATCCCTAATGTAGTAGACCAAGCTATAGTAGCTAACAACCATGCATCACTATCCAGTGGCTCTGGTTCCCTTTGAATGTGGGGGGTTTCAGTTTTCTTGTGGATAACTTTGAGTCTTGTGAACTGTCTGCTCAGTAATGATCTGAAGTTCACCATCTAGAAAGAGGTGGAGTTCTGGCCCCACCTCTTAAAATTGGGGTTGCCTAAGTGGGTGTGCCTGATCACTCAGTATATGGCTACATGAGATTGTAGTCAGGAGTACAAGCATGTATCTGCCAAAAAGAGAAAAGCCAAGGGGCATCTGAAACCCACTCCTGAAACTCCCACAGTTCAGGTGGAGGCGGAACGTAAGGGTGAGGCCATGAGTCTATAGGGGATAACATTGCCATCCTGAGAACCTATCTGAACTGACTAATTGATAGATAGTAGGAGGTCCCACCATGGAGGAGTTCTATAGAGTGCAGAAGGGGTGTCCTACTCTGCAGGGCCTACAGTGGCAGGCAAAGCCCCAGGCACCTAGTGACACCTTGTGAACACCTGATTTACTGGTAGAATGGTCTCTTGTACATCAAGCCTAAGGTTTCTCAGCCTGGTGAAACCAGTATGTTGGTGGTCTATTAGAGTTACGGGGCCTTACTACTGAAGCTGGGTCATGATGTTTGTTAGACCTAACAGCCTTAGGATGATCATCCCCCAACATTTTGCCTGCCTCCCTCCACTTTGCTGGTATTGGAACTCTACACACTTTATGACTGCTAACCAGTGGTAAAGTGCTTATGCTCTCTCCCTTAAACATGGTAACATTGGTTCATACCCAATTGGCATATTTAATTTACTTGTACATTACTAGTGATGTGCACCACATGAGCCCAGGGCCTGTAAATTAAATGCTACTAGTGGGCATGCAGCACTGATTGTGCCACCCAAATGAGTATCCCCTTAACCAAGTCTCAGGCATGCCATTGCAAGGCCTGTGTGTGCTGTTCAATGCTACTTCGACTTGACATTGAAAAGTACTTGTCACGCCTTAAAACTCCCCTTCTTCTACATATAAGTCACCTCTAAGGTAGGCCCTGGGTAACCCCTAGGTAACCCCTAGGAAAGAGTGCTACGTAGGTAAAGGGTAAGACATGTACATATGTGTTCTATATGTCCTGGTAGTGAAGACCCATACATTTGTTTTCAACTACTGTGAGGCCTGCTTCTTTCATAGACAAGCATTGGAACTGCCCTCATATACCTTTTGAGTGGTAGATTCTTGTCAGAAAGGGGTAACCAGGTCATATTTAGTTTGGCCAGAATGGTAATAGAAAATCCTGCTTATTGGTGAGGTTTGATTTTATATTACTATTTTAGAAATGCCACTTTTAGAAAGTGAGCATTTCTCTGCACTTAAAAACCATCTGTGCCTAACAGCCTGTCTCCAATCAACGTCTGAGCTGGGCTGGTTGACAGCCTCCTTGTACATTTCACCCAGACAACCAAAGACACAGGACACGCAGTCACACCTGCACTCATCTGCATACTGAATGGGTCTTCCTGGGCTGGAATGGAAAAGGCCCTGACACTTACATTTCAAGGCTAGTGGCCTGCCCTCACACAATGGACTGCCAAACCCCCTACTGGGACCCTGGCAGACAGGCCTGTACGGAAAGGGGAACTTGTGCACTTCAAAACCACTCTTTGAAGTCTCCTTCCTCTTCAAGGCCTTTTTTGTTTATAAACCGGGTCTCTGACCCCACCACCTCAGACACTTCTGGACCTGCACCTGCAACTTGTCAAGAGGAACTGCCTGGCTGCCCAAAGGAATCACCTGGACTACTTTGCTGAGAAAGACTGCTGCCCTGCTGTTGCCCTGCTACCCTGCTGACCTCTGAGTGTGCTGAGAAGGACTCTGCCTTCCCCAAAAGATCTCTCCAAGGGCTTGGATTGAACTTACCTCCTGTTTTCTGAAGTCTCAGGGTCAAAAAGACTTCATCTCTTCAAAAAACCTCTTGTATGCTGAAAATCGACGCATGGCCTGCCAGAAATGATGCACAGACTGCCTTCTGACTGAGAAATCGCCGCACAGCAGTACTGGAACAACACATCCCGACTTCCTGAGTGGAAATTCGACACAGCGCCTGGCTCGCGATAGAAAATCCAACACATCGCCTGCCGATTGATGCAACACCTGTGCTTTCTTCCCGTACGTCAAGAATTTTCCTGCATCGTCCCTGGGCATCCAAAAGATCCCCGCATCTCAGTAAGGAACCAAGACTGCACGCCGAAAAATGATGCAAGCCCCTTGCAGTGTGTAAAGATACAACGCAATGTCTGTTCTGCATTGGAAAATCCGATGCACACCCTATTTTTCCATGCATCTCCTCATCTGCGGTTTCTGTGTGTGTTATTTTTGACGCAAACCAGGTACTTTGTATAACCAAGAGACAATTGTTGATTTCTAAGATTTAAGACTCTTTTAAAACTAGCAAAAGTGATATTTTAAATTGTGCTTATTGAATCTTTGTCGTTTTGACCTTATTTTATTCAGATAAACATTATCAATTTTTTCTAAATACTATGGCCCTCAACCGCCACCTGCCAAGTTGTATCCGCCATGCGGCCGCCAATGCGGCCGCACTCCAGCGGTGGCCATTAAGACATCCCTGCTGGGCCGGCAGGCGGAAACCAAGTTTCTGCCCGCCGGCCCAGCGGGGATGTCAGCCGCAACACGGGAGCCGGCTCCAAATGGAGCCGGCGGTGTTGCGGCGGGTGCAGTTGCACACGTCGCGCTTTTCACTGTCTGCTATGCAGCCAGTGCAAAGCTCCATGGGGCCGTGGCAGGGGGCCCGCGACTCCCCTTTCTGCCTGCCTTTTCATGGAGGTCCCTACCGCCATGAAAAGGCTGGCGGGAGGGGGACTTGTAATCCCCTGCCCGGGGGGATTACAACTGCCGGGACCAATGTGGTGGGAAACCGCCGGTCCCTGCCGTGCGACCGTGGCGCTTCCACCGCAGTCGTAATCACAGAGTTTGTACCGCCAGCCTGTTGGCAGTACAAACTCTAGAACAGCCCTGGTGGTCTTTGACCACCAGGCTTGTAATGAGGCCCTATGTGTTATATTTTTGTGGTGGTTTCACTGTATGACTGTATGATTTATTGCACAAATACTTTAACATTGCCTTCTAAGTTAAGCCTGATTGGTCAGTGCCAATCTACAAGAGGGTGGCCACAGGATAATTTGGATCATGTGTGACCTACCCTGACTAGGATCGTGGTCCCTTCTAGGACAAAGGTGTATACCTCGACCAACTAGAGACCCCGTTTCATATGTTCTCCTGGCAGATCATCTAGGGCGGGACAAGACATTTAACAGAACTTTTACCCACTTTTATTGGCCTTGGCAGAAGATGGCTTCAGATGCATTCTGTGGGTCATGTCGCACCTGTCAGGCAAGTGGGAAGACAGGAGGGAAGCTCAAATCTGCTATGGTTTTCCTTCGCATTGTTAGCACCAAATTTGAAAGTGTGGGTATCAACATTGTTGGGCCTCTGGACCCCAAGACAGCCTTGGGCAACAGATTCATCCTGGTTTTAGTGCACCATGCCATCTGGTACTCAGCGGATATACCTCTGAGGACAGTGACTGTCGAAAGTGGAAAGGGCAGTGATGAGGACATTTACCCATGTGGGGGTTCCTCATGGAGGTAGTATCTGACTGTGGTACCAACTTCATGTTGGCATACATGAAGTCCATGTGGGACGAGTGTGAGGTAATATACAAGTTCTTCAGACCCTATCACCTCCAAACCAATGGGCTTCATGAGAGATTCACTAATACCTTAAAAAATATGAACATGGACCTGCCAGAGCCCCTGAGGTGGACTTGGGATGTTCTCTTGCCAAACCTGTTGTTTTCCTACAGGAAAGTACCCGCAGAAGGGTTTTGGATTCAGTCCTTTTGAACTTCTCAGTGAGCAAGAAAGCCTCTCAGGATGTGGTCAGCTACATGCTGACCTCAGCACACAGAAGAAGCATTTCTGGAGGAAGGCAAATGGGAATCTGGAAGGCAGCCAAGAGGTTATGAAAGAATGGTATGACCAGAGGCACACTTTGGTCAAGTTTCAGCCTGGAACAAAAGTGTGGGTGAGGGAGCCTGTGAGCCCCGGGCTACACAAGACCATTGGTCCAGGCCCTTTGTGGTGAAAGAGGAAAAGAGGGTGCTTACCTAGTTGGTGGACCCCAAGACCCCAGGAACACTTTAGGTGTCCCGCATGTCAGTCACCTCAAAACCTACTTCAAGAGTTCAGAGGTTACCATGGTCCTGGTCACAAATGAATTAGTGGAGGAGTTGAGTGATCCTCTACCCAACCTCCTTTCTTCCAAGAAGCAGGATGGGTCAGTGGAGTGTGTTATTCCCTTCCCAACCCTGACACTAGAGCAACAGAGGAACTGTAATGGGGCAGATCAACTCTCTCTTCTCCAATAACCCGAGGGCTAACTACATGGTGTACCCATGATATTGATGCTGGGTACACCATGTCAGTGAAGAATAAGATCTGCAGGATGCCTGACAAGGTGAGAACCAACCTAAAGGAGGAAGTCTCCAAGATGCTGGAGCTAGGGGTAATTAAGCCCTCAAGCAACCCCTGGTTCATCCCAGTAGTGTTGGTCTCCAAGGCTGTCCCTTCAGGTGCCACCCCTGAACTCAGGTCCTCTGTGGGTTACGGGGGGGCTCAACAGTCACTAAGATTGATGCTCACTCCATTCCCAAGCTGATGAGCTCATTGATCAGTTAGGAGGTGCTAAGTTTACCGTCACATTAGATCTGGCGCCTGGGTACTGTTGGATCATCTTAACTGATGCGGCCAAAGAGATGTCTGTGTTCCCTACACCAGAAGTCCAATTCCAGTCTAGGTGATGCCCTTCAGGTTGAAGACCACCCCAGCCACCTTCCAGAGGTTGGTCAATCAGGTCCTGGCTAGGTTGGAGAACGTCAATGCCACCTACCTAGACAACATTGTGGTCTTCAGTTCCAGCTGGGAGGACCCCCTGGCCCACCTCAGACAAGTGCCTCAGGCAAAAAGCAGGCCTGAATATCAAGGCCAGTAAATGCCAGATAGGACAAGGTTCAGTGGCTTACTTTGGTCACCAAGTTGAATGAGGCAAGGTGCATCCGCTTCAGACCAAAATTCAGACCATTCTGGCTTGGAAGCCCCCAGGACCCAAAGAGAGATGAGGGGTTTCTTGGGCATTACCGAGTATTCCAGGAGTTTTGTCAAGGAATATGTCACTACTCTTGCCTCCTTGAAAAAGCTGCCTTGGAGGAAGCAGCTCAGACAGGAGATCTGGATTGAGGCATGCAACTGCTTGTAGCACATTTAATGTACTTTTAAGTCCCTAGTAAAGTAGTACTACATGTACCACAGCATGTAAATTAAATACTACTGGTGGGCTTGCAGCACAGATTGTGTGACTCACTTGAGTGGCCTTTTCAACTTGCACCAGGCCTGTCATTACCACTTGTGTGTGCTGCTTTAAATTGCCGTTTCAACCTGGCAAAATAAATGTTTTGCCAGGCCTAACCCTTCCTATTTAATACGTATGTCATCCTAAGGTAAGGCCCTAAAGAGCCCAGGGGGCAAGGTGCACTGTATTTAAAAAGATGGATATATTCTTTTAACTTTTACATGTCCTAGCTGTGAAATAGTCTTACATTTATTGTTCGCTACTGCAAGGTTTACCTCTCTCATAGGATAACTTTGGGTTCCCTTGTTATATTTAATAAGTGGTAACTTTTAATCTGGAGGAGTTAGGGATATTGAGTTTGGGTTCTAAAGAATTGTAATTTAAAACTCACAAAGTCGCAATTCTAAAAATGCCACTATTAGAAAATTGCCTTTTTCTTAACCTAACCATTTGGTGTCTGCAGCATGTACCCTGGGCCACATGATTACATGTAAGTGGCAGGTGGTCTTTGTGTATTGCTCCCATACAGTGAGACAAAGAGGAACAGGTGTTGGCAGGACTGGCCATTTCTGACTTGATGAGGGGGCAAAGTTGTCAACTACAAAACTTGTACACCACAAAGCCTTTGACACTAGTCTTTTGTTATCCCATACAAGGTGGAAGGGAAGGGAGGCAGGAAATTCTAAGCACCTATGGGAGTGGAAACCTTCAGAACTTTCTCCTACTTCAAAGTAGGCACCAGGTATAAATAATAGACCCCTTCAAACACCAGCTCTTCAGACATCTCTGGACCCGTGGAAGACTTGGGAGAACTGCTGTACTTCTCTGAAAGAAGGACTGCTACTCTGTTGCCCTTCTGCCCTGGTGCCTAAGTTAGAAGGTAAGGACCTGTATTTTGAGCCCAGGACCACTAGAGTGACTCTAAGGCTAGTTGGTTGGTCTGCTGAACAGGGGCTCAGCAACAGAAAAGACTCCAACCATCTTGACTCTGGCACCAGGACTCAGCTGGGAGTCCTACCCCCAAGTGGTGACAACCCACTCCTGGACTCTTGAAAATGTGCCGGTCGGTGCTCTGGGAGCTCAGCTGTGGTCCTGTGAGCAGAACAGATGCAGAATGACACAGCTCCACGCAGCCACATCCGCACCAGTGCTGTGCAACACATCCCCCATATAGGACCTCATATTGCAGCCCACAACTTCTTCAGAACTTACTCTGCATGATGGATCCTCGACACAGGCCTTTGTGACACACGCCCCTTGTCAGAGAATATACACCAGGCACTGGATGGTAGTTACTCAGTGTGCAAAGTCTGAAAACCAGCAATGAAATTCTGCAAACTAAAGGGATGTGTACGAAAAAAGGGACCTGTTCACACAGGGATAAAGTATAAAAAGTGAAAATATTGACTATTTTCTTAGGCTAAAAAAAGTTCTAGCATTGTCTGTTCCTTGGTGAGACAAAGACGCATAGCTCTTGATGCTCACATTATAAAGGAAACAGATGTGTGTCTATGCACCAGTAATGAGCCAAACACTGTTTGGATGTTTTTGGCCCAAGAAAAATGCAAACAGTGTGTGGCTGCTTACATGGGGAGGGTATGTATGCTACCAAAATATTGTGGCCAAAATATCAGGAAATACAATTATAGACATAGTATGTATCTACGCTCCTTCAAGGTGAGCTCAGTTATTTCACTTTGGTTGGGTGTTCTCCAGTCTAAAACCGTCAAAACAGTTAAATAATCGGCCCAGTGATTATCCAGTTAAAAGTGAAACATTCCAATGGAAGGTACTCTTACTGCATTTGAAAACTGCTCATTCCCTGCAAAATTCTAGACACAACAACAGGTTGCATTCCCCCTCAGTGAACCACAACATTAATGGAGTATTTTTTGGAAAACACTTAGGACCTCATTACAACCTTGGCGGGCGGCGGAGGCCGTCCACCAAGGTTGGACTGCCGAGCGACCGCATATGCAGCCGCAATCCCGCTGGCCGCATTATGACATCCCCGCTGGGCCAGTGGGTGGAAACAGAGTTTCCGCCCACCGGGGATGTCGGCCGTAACATTGGAGCCAGCTCCTAATGGAGCCGGCGGTGTTGCGGCCGTGCGACAGGTGCAGCTGCACCCGTCGTGCTTTTCACTGTCTGCTGTGCAGACAGTGAAATACAGGGTGGGGCTGTGCCTGGGGCCCCTACACTGCATGGGCAGTGCAGGGGCCCCGCGACTCCCCTTCCCACCAGCCTTTCCATGGCAGTCTCTACCACCATGGACAGGCTGGCAGAAAGGGGAGTCGTAATCCCCTTGGCAGCGCTGCAAGCAGCGCTGCCCTGGCGGATTAAAACTGCTGGGACAACCATGGTGGGAAACCGCCAGTCCTGGCGGTGCAACCGCGGCGCTACAGACGCAGTCGTAATGCAGCAGATTGAACCGCCAGCCTGAGGCCGTTAAAGTAGCTATGTGCTATATTATTTCAGACAAAGATCATTTTAAAGACTCAGACAACTTTCCTAGCATTCCTTCTAGAATATAAAAAAGTTTTTTTTATTTTACATTCAATCTCCAGTTATGAAATGAGGAACAAGTTTAGCATGGGTATTTAAATGGATCAGTCAAGTTACATGCAGCAAAAAACACAAATCAGAGAAATCAACCAAGACAGAAAAAATAGAAAGAAAATTCTTCTTAGCATTATGCATCTTTTTTTTGCCTTAGGTCACATGGCTGGGTGTAACCCCAGACAGTCACACAATAGTGGAATTAGCAAAGCCTGAATGAACCATGAACTGACTTGATGAGGAGTCAGGTCTAAGCACAGCCCCGCTTGCACCTGAATAAGTTGTGCTCTCCCACCACACAATAGGCTTAAGAACCCTGTATTTTCAGTGCAGCAATCTAAGAGATAGCACAGGGGAGGCAGGACACTCCTGGAAGTTAAAAGAATCCTCCTGGAAACTTCTCTCAACTTCTAGGAGAAGGGCACAATAAAAATAGGGTGCAGAGACCCACTCTTCAGTTCACTACTGGACCTGCATAAGGACTCTCAGAGAATTGCCTGCTGCTGTGAGCTGCTGTGCACTTTGCCAGACTGCTGCTGTACCTGAAGGACTGCTTTGCTGCCTGGAGCCTTCCTTAAATCTTCAGAGGTCAGTCCTGCTGTGGAGCCCGACATCTTTACCTGCACCCAGGACTTCCTAAAGTGACTCCAAGGGCTAGTTTTGCTGGCCTCCTGTTCAGGGCCACAGAAACATAAGAAGTGACTCCCACCATCTTGAACCCACACTTGGACCTAGCCTGATTGAGTTGTGAACACCAAGAGGTCGCCATCTACTCCTGGGCCCTTGGTTGTGGTGCTAAATGTGCCAAGTTTGCTATATTCCAAAACTGAGAACTTGCTATTTTGAACCTTTTCTACTAAATGGATTGTAATGGTTTTGGTGTCATGTAATTTATTAAAATGTACTCGTTTTTGCTAAATTGGTTTGGGACTTTTATTCTGTTGTGTTTTCACTATGTTGCTGTTTGCGTACTGCATAAATACTTAACACATTGCCTTTAAGTTTAGCCTGACTGATTTTTGTGGCAAGCTACCCAGGGTTAAGCACAGGTCACATAAGAGATTGTGGCTGGTGACCAGGGCTCACACCCCAATCAACCAACAACTCAGTTTTCACAGACCATTCCAGTGAACATTTTGTAGGATTTTCATTTTGGCTAGCTGTTGTTGCCATGAACATGCTTCATTAATCGCACACCATCATTAAAAGATTAAAGTTGAATTGATGTTATTTCTAGTTTTAACAGGCAATCGAAATGGAATGAAACAACAATTTTTATTTTGTGGTGCCCAAGAATAATTTCTTAGCATAACATGTTATTAAGTATCTTACAAATGTTGTTCATAAGTCTGTGAAGCATAATAATATGGGTGGCCAAGACAAGTGAGTATCTAGGGCTTTCCTAGTTGGTTTTTACATTGTTTTTAATGTTTACTACTTTTAAATAAAAATCAACCAAGAATTTTTAATGATGCCCATTTATCCATGCATAAGGCAAAGTTGAATGCATGATTTTGGGGGTTTGGTAAAATACATTTACATCCAAAAGGCATGGTAGCCAAAATGAACATTTTGATGCCCACACTGATAAGTCACCATGTTAACTCATAATTAAAAAATTTATCAATACACAAAAATAAGGGAATATCAATGCCTACAACTGAATAGGGAAAAGGAAGCTTGCTAAAACAGGCAGAGGGGTATGTCAGTTGACAGACATAGTAGTCTCTGATTCATATACATTATTTAAAAAAAATTAAGAAGTAAGAATTTCAAAATCAGTATTATTCTGGTCAGAGTATTTAAAAATAGTACCATATAAAACAATCTTCTATTCTATGTGTAAGCATCCCATTCCAAGGCATAGGATAATAGTTATGACCCTAAGATATGGATGGCCTTGAAATGGCACAATTCTAAAAAAAAATGTTAATCTAACCCCAGACTCGGTAGAATGTTACACAGATCGTAAATGTTATTTTAAAAATAACAGCCTCTAATTGTCGCTGACTTAGTAAACTTCTCCTTTCTCAAAAGGGTGATGTCAACCACACCCCCAACAGTTTGATGTCATTGTTTGAGATTTGTCTTACTTTTAAGCAATTCTCACAAACCACAACCTGTCAATTCCAAACAAATGGCTATGGATCACAGAGTTGTTTTCCTAGTCAGTGATCTAAAAAGACACCCCTCATTCATGGAAGAAAGGAGAGTAAATATGTCACCATAGACAACAAGGAGAAAAGTACTTTCAAGGCCTACAGTGGAAGACAGTTTTGCAATTTTAATTATATATGTCTGGTGCCTTTAGTCAGGGCTGGCAGGTGCCCTGAACATTCCCTCAACCTCAATCTCAACCTAAGCCTAGATCAGGTTGTATTACAGATGAAGGATATGGAGATTGACCACTGGCATTCAAATCTGTATTTCTTAGTTCAATTTTTATCAAACCCAAGGGTATCATTAAGCCCTTAACCACCTTTGACTGGGCAGAGTAGAATAAATAAACATTTTCATACTTTTTGACTGAATAACATTATGATATCTGCTTTCAGCATTTGGATGTTTAATTCAAATGCCATAAATCATTCAAATATGAAGTATGTACCTGAACCATCCCCCTATGTACTGTGTGATACTATCTAACAGTACCAATCAAAATTTAAATTAAACAAAACAACACAATAAAATTCCCCAAAACAATTATTAACAATCATGAGAAATGTATTATTAAACATATCATATATGGCCCTATATAGGGTCACTTTGGTTGTAAGCTTAAGTTTATGATAAAATATACTATGTTTTGTGCCTACCAGAAATTCACAAAGGGGTTCTCGGGAGGTGTCAGTGCCCTGTACTAATACATTTTGAAAGAAACAACACTCAGGAAGGAGGCTGCATGAGTCACAAAGGAAGGGGGCCCAGAGAAAATAAAGAAATCCTTCACAAGATAATGCAGGTGTAGTCAGAATTTAGAAATCATTACAAAAAAAAACAAAGGATAGGTATTTTTTTTCTAATATATTGTATTACCATTTTCATAACATGTGCAATGTTACATCAACAAAAACCACCATAACAGTAAAGGAATGGTAACATCTCAATGTTGACCCTTATTTCATGATATTCTACAATGCTGGGTCTGATCCCTCCACCTGCCCCCATAAGGTATTTCATAGACTTCATCTTTTCCGTAAGTTTATGGATGTTTTATGGTTTCCCCATAGGGTCACACGTTTCTATGCCTTTATCCTCTCCTCCTGTCCCTCAGTCCAATGAGGCACTCCCCTCAACCTCCATTCCGTTCCCATGTTGCATTCAAGTACTGGTGCTAGTTCCACTTGACTGGACATGGGCACCCTGGGAGCATCCTCCCTCATATGCTTCCAGCAGTGCTGCCAGGAGCAACCCTCATTTTTCAAGATCCTCTTGTAACTTATTATCCCTCATGTTACCCTTAATGTGTTCCTACTCTGAAAGTGCCCACTCAACTACATCCTTGAGCCACTATGTGACGCATGGCATTCTGTTGCTCATCCAACCTACAAACACTCACCTCTTTGCTGGAAACAAGAACAGCTGCAGGAATTTCCAACATATCTTCCCCCCTCTGGACTGTTTTATCATACCTAGTAGGCAGTGCAATGGACACTCATCTATGGCAATGCTGGTGCACTCAGTGATGGGAACTTGCTGCCTAATTGAACAAACCCCTGGGCACTCCCAGGCCAAATGCAAAAAAGGGAGTATCATCCATACAAAACCTCTGGCAGTCAGCCCTTCTGTCTCTGTCTATTTTACTAAGTTTGACAGAGGTGAATTAAGTACAGTGCACATAGTCCAAGTGTGTCAGCTTGAACCTGGTATTATACAAGACTTTTCTCACTAATGCACGAATAATGCTTCAGTTTCTGTCCGATCGTGGTGTCCCTAGATCATCCCCTCAGGCCTGTTGGGCCCTAGGTTCAACCCTCACTCTATCACTTTCAAGAGCCTTATAAACCAGGGAAACCAAGTACATCATTTACAAGATCCGTGATACAGGGCGGCGCAGCAAGTGCTTTGCTGTGCCACCCTGCACCACCGGGAAAGGGCAGAAATGTGCTGTATCTACAAGATGCACTGTATTTCTGTCCTCTCCCCGTGTGCTGGCGTACAACTTGTTGCCTAGTGCCAACGCAGGCACCCTTTCAACATGGTGCAAAGATGACTGTGTTTCGATTTTTGTGCAGGAAGCAACACCTGCCTGCACAAAAACAATCACAAGAGGTGTTTTCCTCTTTCTATGTGTGCTGCAGAATGCAGCACACATAGGAAGAGGAAACAATGGGGAGAAATGAGGACATTTCTTCCCGCTCTGTCATTCTGATGCCACCCCTGAGGTTGTGTAAGAATCTGACGCACTCTCAGACTTGTAAATCTAGGAATGCAGCAGATTCCTTTGGGGAACATGGGTGTTGTGTGGGAATACCTGAAGCAACACCCATGGAATACCTCTTTCACGCAGTGTTATGCATGAAATGAGACCATATTTACCAGGCCATGAAAAGCCACTCAAGGTGGCTTTGTGTGGCCCTGTAAATATGGGCTGGCACATCGAGCCACCAGAGTGTCAAATTAATTATGCTCTGGTGGAGCAGTGTGCCGCTCGGACCTCGTAAATGAGACCCCAAGTGTTTCTGCCATCAGTAGTGTCTGCGACTTTTCAGTTTGTCACACTGTTTCTGGGAATCCCACCCAAATCCCTCTGGCTATGCATGCTATCTTGATGAAGAACTGTCCACCTCCCACAGAAAAGATCTCTCGAGCATTCTCAAAACTGAGGACCCTCTCCCCTGGGTAGAGATCCCACAGCATTTCACATCCCCCCTCTCTCCAACGTGCAACTGACATATCTACACTGATATGGTTGAAAGATGGCAGCATCCACACAACCAGCTCCTGAGCATAGGAGCTGGTTCCCAGATATCTGTAACCTGATGAGCCATGTACGGGAGAAATCTTTCCACCTATTGATGTATTTACTTCATAAGTAAATCCACCAAAGGAATGGCATGACAGGTGCCCATCAGCAAACTTATTTCCCAGGTATCACCCTCCACCACTCATTTTGCTGCATGATGAAGGTTGTTGGCATGATCGTATAGCTCAGGATCTGGTACCACCCTACTTCTGACCATTCCAATGAAATTACCAGGCTGTTCAGCATCTTAAAGAAGTTGTGTGACAACTTGTACAGTGAGTCCTGAATGATTTATAGACATCACGGCAGGAACACCACCTTCGCTATGTCTATCCTCTCTGCCACTGACAGCGGCAGCATTTTCCACAATTGAGTGGACTCAGAAGCATTTCAACATTATAGCAGTTTTGCCCCACCAGGGTGTGAGCTATCTGAAGATCTCCCAGCACGATCCCAGCTTGGGTAGGTCATCACCAGGATGTTGCATAAAGTTCCCAGTGGGTACACGAGGGACTTGGCCCGATTAATCGTTAGCCCAGTCACCACATCAGTATCCCCCGGGTGGGACAACAGAAGTGGAACAGAGACCTGAGGCTGTTGGAGATCAAAAAGCAGCATGTTCCACAACTGGGTCGACTTGGTCAACACACTCAGAAGCATTTCAACATAATAGCGGTTCTGCCCACCAGGGTGTGAGCTATCTGAAGATCTCCCAGCACAATCCCAGCTTGGGTAGGTCATCCCCAGGATGTTGCATAAAGTTCCCATTGGGTGCAACAGGGACTTGGCCCACTTAATTAAAGCTCAAGATCTAAGGCAAACAGAAGCGGGGACAGTGGACATCCCTCCAGCATCCCCACCACACCTCCCAGTCTTCAGACAATATCCCTCCATTTCACTCTCTGGCCCTAGGGACAGTGTACAGGAGCCACAGCCATGCACAAAAGCTCAGCACAGATCCCATCTCGAGCAGCACCTGCTGCAGGTGGGGCCAGTCAAACACCGTGGCAAGGTCCACCAAAGCCAGTGCTATTCTCTCTCCGTAATACGGCACCGAGTGCAAAACATGTGCGAGCCATCTCAAGTTCACAGTGGTGATGTGCTAGGCACACAACCACACTGGTCTTCATGCACAAATGTTCGCATCACCCATGCACATGCAGGTGTTCCACCATAATTTTGCATAAGACCTTCAAGTCTAAGTTTTACATGGTGAGGGGTCTATACAAGGATGGATTTGTTCCATCATCCCCTGGCATGGGCATCACACAGATCCCTCCTTCTCCTACGGTAAGTGATAATATCTCTCCTCCTCTTGCCTCTTTGAACACCTCTAACAGAGGTGCTTCCAACTGTGCCGCATAGGTTTGATAAAATTCCAATATCAAGACATCACCTCTCAGCGCTTTACCTCCTGTCACCTTCCCCAGTGCCTCCTTCAATTCCTCCAAAGTAAATTCTGCCTCTAACTCCTCTCTTAGTGTAGACGCCAACACCGGTAGCTCTAGCTCCTCAAGATACCTAGCTATAGAAGCTGTGTCCACCCATTCCCCCCGCTGTAAAGCTCCTTCAAGTACTCCAGAAGAGTGACATTAATAGACAGCTGGTAAGTCAATACTGCCCTGTTTGGTCATCTGAGTACTATAGTAGGGTATCTGTTGGATTCTCTTTTAAGCAACCAGGCGAGGAGCTTGCCATGTTTATTTTCCTCACAGTGTAATTGCTGTCTATATTCCTGGCATGCAAGTCTGTCCACTCTGTCCAAAGTGTCCCCACAGGATACCCCAAAGCTCCACTACATGTACCCTCACCTAAGGTGAGTCCATCGCTGTTTCTGCATGTTAGCTGTTCTCTACTCTACTCTGCCCAGCTCTTCCTGCAATTGTCTCTGGGTACCATATATCCTGCTCATAACTCCCCCTCTTGACTACCTTCCTTGCCTCCCATTCCGTATCTCTGACAGCCATGGAACTCCAATTACCCATGAATTATTTGATCAGAGCTTTTCCTATTGTCTGTCTGAACTGGGTGTCAAGTCTGGGTGGCAGCTTGTCTAAATGTCCATCTAAAATACAATTAAAGTCCCCAACCTAGCTCCAATGTACATCAACAGAATTCTCAAAAAAGAACCAAGCACACTGCCAATCCTCTCCCCACCTCCGGTATTCTCCCTCCCAGGGTAACCACTGATCCCCAACAACAACATATCATGTTTTCCCATCTTTGAGTGTCAGAGCATGTGCCCTAATACTCCCCCTCCAACCAAGAGGCCCTTACAGCTCCTTGCAACGAGAGCTTGTGCACCAAGTAGTGTACTAAACTAATCTCTTCAATGTGCGGGCATGAGGAGTACCAGAGCAGCCCTTACCCCCACTGGGGCTGAGCATCACACCAGGTCTCTCTCCAGCTACCCTTAGCAACCTTAATCATTGGTCCTGTGGAACCCAACTGTACTTTATTTTCAAAGTCATGCTTTCCCTTGGAACAGAATCCCCTCAAAAACTCCATATGTGTTCCCCACCATAGCGCATCCCTTGACCCGCCAATTGAACAATACTTACAGAGCAGGCCCCCAAGCACCACCAATCGACAGTCTATGCAGTTGGAAAGGTCACTCTGGCAGGGCCACAGCATTCTCTAATATTAGGGTTGAGTCTAGCTCAGTCTCCCCATCTATGGAGCACTCTGGTCCCACTCTCACAGAGATGTTGTTGATTCCTGCAATAGGTCACCACCAGCACTCCTGGCTATCTCCCATCTTCTCACCAGTTCGGTCCTCAAGGTCCCCCTGTCCTGGTGTGGGACTTTGTCCCACTGTTCTAGCCATGCCCACACGGCTTCCAGTGTCTCAAAGAAGTTTGCAGGGGACAGCAATATACATGATAGGTCCATGGCCCTGAGTTTCTTCTTGATCTCACTAAAAGATCTTCTTTGGGACTGCACTTGGCTAACATAGTCTGGAAAGACAGTGATGGAATGATTTTTGCATCTCAGTTCTCCCATCTTCTCTGCAGCCCTGAGTATACAGTCCCTGTCACGGTAATTAAAAATTTGAGCAAATTGGACCTGTGGGGGGAAGTGGGCTGGTGGCAGTCTCACAGTCCGGCCACGATCTGCCCTTTCCACAGCAAACAGGTAGGGCAGTCTTTTAGGCAACATGATGTGAGGAAGCGTTCAGCTGAGTCTTCCTCTGCTCATTCTGGAAAACCCACTAGATGTAGGCTATTGCAGTGTGACTGGCCCTTGGAGTCCTTTGCCCTCTTTTCCAGAATTTTTGCAGTCTTCATGAGGTGGGACACCTGTGCCTTGAGTATTACCATCTCCTGGGCCATATCTTCAAGGGAGCGCTCAGCCGTATTCACGCTGTCTAACACCATATGGAGATCTGTGCACAGGAGGCCAACCTCAAATGAGAATGAGTCAATTTTCCCCTCAAGGCCTAAGTGCGAGCCCTGTATAGCATCAAGGATTGTTGTCCATCGGTGGGGGCCCCAGCGCCTGTGTGGTCTGAGTAATAAGACCCTGGGTGCTACATATTGGGTGATGGTGTTGTTCTGTTGCCCCCTAGGACATCTGTCCTTCCCTATAGTGCAGACTGTCCACACAAGTTCAAGGTACTTCAAAGGCACCTCTCACGTTCAGCTGATGGGACTTCTAGGGCACAGGGAAGGCTCCTTCGCTATGGGAAAGGAGCATTGCCCCTGGCAAACAGCCACTATTGTTTAATTTTTCATCTGCTTGCTCAACCAGAAGTACATGGGAGGGGTGGGGCTGGGCCACGGGAGGTGGGAGGATGGAGGAGGGGAGAGTGCACTAAGGGGCATATTTAAGAGTCTCTAGCACCACCGGAGTATCACTTTATGTGACGTCCCAGTGGCTCAATGCCCTGCGCCATATTTATAAGGTGGTATTAAGACACTTTTTGTGGCTTAACGCCACCTTGTAAATACGGACCCTTCACACGCAGCCCTTTGCACGGTAGGGGTGTGCAATGGGTGTTGCTGTGGGCGTGCCACAGCAACACCCATTGCATTTTGACGTTGCCTCAGATTTACGAGTTTTCATAAACCTGAGGCAGCGCCAAAATCTAATACTGCCCCAGAGGTGGCGTTAGCCAGGCGCAACAAGGAGAATACTGTTTTCCACCTCATTCTTTGTCTTTTCTATGTATGGTGCATTCTGCAGCACACACAGAAAGAGCAAAATGCCAGACGTGATTGTTTCTGTGTGGGACTGTGTCCCTTCCTGCACATAAACATAATTTCAAGATGATGGTTTGGCACTTCTGTGTGTGCTGCATTTTGCTTCTTGCTTCTCCAGCCAAGGCCATCTCTGCAGGCTGTGGCAGGTCTCGCTCAGACGCCCCAGCTGCACTATAGGGACTTCAAGCACCCCGGGGCTTCCTCAAGCGAACTCTACTCTGCACAGCCAGGCTGAAGCACAGAGCTCTCCTGGTCATGCCCAGACCACATCACCAGGCATTCATACTGCTTCAGAATGGACTCTGTCTTTGCAGAAGCAAGCAAAATCTCTTGCACCCATCCCTGAAAAGATACATGTCATAAGTTCAGAAGAGTAGAAAACCAAGCTTTTGGCATGGTGTGAAGTAGCACCACAAGGCTGAACTAAGAAATGTACCACATAAACCAATCAACATCGCAGAAATGTTTTTACTTAAAGAAGGCTACTCTAGAGTCAACCCAAATTTTTAATAAATTATTATACCTTTTACCGTGCATACAAGGTAAATGAGATTGCACAATTGAGCAATAAAACATTTTAAATGAGCATGTATGGCTGGAGACTGTTGGTTGTTGTAACGTGAGGACTTCTCTGACATGGCTTTCATTGAAGCATAAGTTAGATACAGCATGAGAAGCCGCTTCACAAATGTAACCAGTTTAGACCATATTATATTAATGAAAAAGAACTCCAGCAGGACTTTTAAATGTGAAGAATAAAACAGCATTTAATCTGTGATGCAAACATACATGTTTGACAGGCAGTCTGAGGCCAAGTTATGTCAACTTGAAACTTGATTATGTTAGCTTAAACATGTGTAAATAATCAATTTTTAAATTAATAATTCTGCTCTAAAACATGCATACGCCCAAGTATTCAATCTCATGTGGTGGAAAACTGAGCATTCCTCGGTGTGGTTAGCCGTGGAAGTTTGTGAATATTCATGAACAGTTACAAATGTATCTCCTTCCCATTTCCACCTTCAAATGAGTCAGGTTTTTGCTCCAGCCAAGGGCTAGCACAAATCACTTTTAAGGATGGAAAGATGAAAGAATCACCCACAGATTTAGAGAGGGAGCAGGGGAAAACTCCACTGGGGAAAATATTTTACCTCTGGACAAAAAATGTGCAATTGCACAGTAGCACCTGTCAGTGGCAGCTCGTGACAAGGGGCTGGCGGCATGCGCATGGGTCGGGAGTTGAATAAAAATTAAACAAAAAAGAAAATGAAAAACACTTACCTCCTCGGCCACGCACCGCTCCTCTGTCCCTCGTCACTGCTGCAGACACAGGCTCCCAGCCTGCCCTGCGGCCAATCCTGATGCTGCTCAAAGCAGCGTCAGGATTGTCTGGGAGCACCCAGCCAGGGCGCTCCCAGGCAGACTGGGAACCTGTGCAGAATCTCTCAAGCCCAGCAACTGTGTTGCCGGGCTTGAGAGAGCCTACTGTGCATGTGTGTTTGGCTGGCCTGAGGAAGCTGGCCAAACACATATGCACTCCTCACTGCTCTTCACACTGTGGCTGTGCCCCTTTAAAAGAAAAGGGTAGTAAACAAACGTTTTGCAGCTGCCGCTGCTGGCAGGGGGACAGCGCTCCTCCGCCCTAATGGAACAGCTGCCCCTGGATCGTGTACCTCTTGGCTGTAGTACTCCGCTATGGAGAGCATGGCAGAACATGTAGAAATCACACTGGGAACATCAGATGACATTTCCAGGATTATTCACAGAAGCCTGATGTATCCAGGGGAATGTTTATGATAACTAGAAAGTAGCAAAGCAATGCTTGAATGTAGGTTTACATTTATGAATGCAAATGTACTACTTTCTTTCTAACTTTGGGCACACAGATATTCATTTTTCAAATTTTAATGTAAAAAGCACCAAAAATGTAAAAATGTACCCTATGAAGGAAATGCTTGCAGGTGATAGAGATGGAGCTGTGATTGCAGGGAAACTGCAATTGAACTGGAGCTTTGTAAGCCTTGCAAATCATAATGTTTAAACGTTTGACATTAGAACTTAGAGCTTAATCAAAGCTTTGGTTGACAGTACTCCATCCATCAGGGCAGCAGACGACATTACCTTGTCACCCTGATGGACTACTGTTAGTCTACTTTGAGATGAACACTGGTCATCTTTATACCTTGAACGGCACAAACATCATGCTGGAGTTTTTTTCTGAACAATAAAAATATAATACCCCCACACCTTGAAAACTTTCTCCCCAGTAGTGGGGAGTTCATTAATTTTTATTTTTTCTGGCAATCACCACCAGGTGTTTACTGGCAGTGATGAAAGGAAAAAAGACATTACACCATCCACCCTAAGTAGGGTGGGACACATAGGCCCTCATTACAACCCTGGTGGTCGGTGGTAAAAAGGAATGGGATTTGGACCCTGGCGGTTACCGCCATCCAACACCGCCACTTTCACACACTGACCGCCAGGGTGGTAACAGCCGCTAGGCTGGAGACTTTGGTCTCCAGCCCGGCAGCTGTCACATTCCCACCTCCGGCATTACTACCTGCCCTACCGCCATTGTTTTTGTGGTTTCTGTACTGCCAAGAAAACCATGGCTATAGGCACTATCAGTGCTAGGGAATCCCTTCCCTGGCACTGATGGGGGTCTCCTCCAACCCCTCCCCAGAGTCCTCCCCCACCCTCCCCCACCAGCTCCTGCCACCCTAGCACATATACCCACCTCCACCCATGCATGCACACATACATACCCACACACGAAAACACACACCATCATACCTTGTCACACACACGCATCCACAACACACAACACTCACAATCACTCATTCATGCATACATCCAACGTGACTCACACCCACATCCCAAAACATACATACACCCCCCCCCACATACATACAACACCATCCACCCCCCTCTCCAGTCGGAGAACCTGACTTACCTGCTTGCAGGGGGTCCTCAGGCTGGAAACGGTCCACGGCGCTGCTGTCAGCAGCAGCATCCGCCAGCAAAACACTGCCAGGCCATATCATTTCTCATGATATAGTCGGCGGTGTTTTGCTAGCGTGGTGGTGCTGTTGTCAGCAGCGCTGCCTTACCGCAGTCCGCCGCCGTGACCGTCAGCGGTGTTCGGCCAGATTTCTGGCAGAATACCGATGGTGGTCATGATACGCGTTGCCGGCTGTTAGCCACAGCGGCGGTATGTTGGTGGCCGTCGCCGTGGTGGTAGGCGGTCATTACTGCCAATGTTGTAATGTTGACCATAATGTCCTTCTTACAAGGCCCCTACTTTGTCGAGGTGTCTTAGAAAGTTTTTGATGGCCCAACAAGGACTCTGCTGATAGAAAATTTAAGGTACTTCCATGTCTACATACGGTGAATAGCCCGAGGGTTCTAAATCAGACCTTTAGTCTTTCTTTTCCAGAAACTACAATGTTCACTTGGGGCAAGGCTGAATGATGGAGCTGATATGCTCCCCTCAAAGGCAAGAATGCTGAATTTGGGCTTCTACTTCAGCTTCATCACCAAAAGCTCTCAGCACAACAAAGGGCCTCATTCCGACCCTGGCCGGCGGCCCGCTAGAATACCGCTGCGCGGTCAAAAGACCGCCGCGGGTATTCTGGGTTTCCCGCTGGGCTGGCGGGCGACCGCCAGAAGGCCGCCCGCCAGCCCAGCGGAAAACACCCTTCCATGAGGATGCCGGCTCCGAATGGAGCCGGCGGAGTGGAAGGGGTGCGATGGGTCACCGCCGGTTTTCCGTTTCTGACCGCGGCTGTACCGCCGCGGTCAGAATGCCCAAGGGAGCACCGCCAGCCTGTTGGCGGTGCTCCCGCGGTCGTTGGCCCTAGCGGATTTTACCGCCAGGGTCAGAATGACCCCCAAAGTCATTTTACACAGCTTTTAAGATTGCTTCTGGGATGAAGGTTATCACTTTACCCTGGTCCCAAGTCCTACTTCACATCTTTGTAAGGCTCAATCACAGTTAGGAGGTATCATCATCAATTAATTACCTAATGCTGGCTCCTTTGGGCAGCACAAAGCATGATTTTACAAAATTACCTTTACAACATATTTATCAAAAATTATACAGATTTTAAATAAATATAAAGCTGTTTGGTTTACTAAGTTTCTTGGCAGTAGCACACAAAGGCATATGTCAATGGCATGTGCAGTAATGTTCTAAACGAAAAGTCTATATCAAGATGGCCTCTAATGAGCAATCCTACATCATGCCACATGAGAATTTGTGCATTGTGTAGTGTGTCATGATACATGGTTGCCATTTTAAATTTACTGTTCTAAAATGGTGCATGGCTTGTATACAATACAATACAATACAATACAATTTTAAGTAAAGTGAAAAGAAAATGTATGCCAGTGAGAAAATAGAAGCCGAAAAAAATAAAGATGAAACATTTTAAGCAGGACAGAGAATCAGCGTGTGGTGAGTTGCAGGAAAAACATAGCACAATTGGGACTCCATTCTAAATAATCTGAGACCTGGATGGAACAAACACAGGATTAGGGAGGAAAACCAAATCGATTGAGTTAGGCAAAAAGCTATAAAATGAGGTGGGGGAGTGACCCTGAAACCATTCCAAGTTATGAATTGGTCTGTCTGCCAAGACAGATTTAAAAGAGCAGTGACTTTGAAGAAACTGTTGGCATTTTCCTGGCTGATTGTGTGAAAATATGCTTTTAGTCACAACTAGGCATCTCATTAAAACAAAAACACCTTAAGTACCATGTTTGAATTTATTGAAGAATTAAAACTCACAAATCACAAAAGTTTTAAAATGGATTATTTAAAAAAAAGTTATTAAGAAAATAGTCACTTGCATTTGTAAATTAAAAAATATTGTTAAAATATTTGATCATAGAATGATTTTTTATTTATCAATCATGTTTTAACATTAAATTAAATATATATTTTTTTAAAGGTTGAAATACATTTATTTCAACATGATTTGTCCTAAGATTCTATGTTAAGTCCCTGCCTCCACTATTTTCTATAGGATGCTGTTATGTGCTTCACCATCTGTGGTGCTCGACTCACTCCAGGTCTTTTTTAGCTGTAGTGGCTTTACACTCATAAATGTGGCTCCACCCTGAGACTTGTTAGTCTACACTTTGTAGTAATTTAACAGTCAGAAATGAAAACTAGTCTAAAGTAGAAAACTTACTTCAAAGTGGAAAAGTGCATTCACATGTGTAGATTTACTGATGTGTAAAGTTACCTTTGTGAAGAGGGCCCTTAGAGTTAACTTATCTAATGGGTAAGAGGGACTTTTCTAGTGGTCAAAGCCCTTGACATGTTCCTACAAGATTGAAAGCTGCAGCCAGGCATGTCTCAATGATGAGCTTGAAATAATGTTTTACTACTCACATATGTGGGTGGTGTAAACAGAAACTGTACCCCACATGTGAATTTCAGCTTTCTCCTACTTCCTGAGTCACCTTACTGTGGCCTTAAATAGGTTAAACAGGCCAATTGAATGTAGTCAATTTTTCCAGATCTTTTAAGGTGACAGCACACACATTGTGAGGCTGAAGCACAGTGTAACAGTGTTCAGACCAATTACCGACAAAGCCAGTCCAAACAGTTGGAGAGATACTCAAAATGTATTCTTTATCATAACATAAAACTTTGGAAAATAGCAGCAATAGAGAGTACCCATCAGCTTCATACATGCCACACAAAGGCTCCAAATAGCATATTTCACTATGTAGAAATCCATTGTCAAATAGCCTAGAACAGTCAGTGATAAAGTCATGTGGGAAACGTCAGGGACAGACAAAATTTCTCAAAGCCCCCAATAGAGATGATGTTACAAACGACACATGCCATATTCAACTAATTTATCAGATTATCAGGAGTCAAGCACCTTGATATAGTAACAATAGAATATACTATATAATTTGTTGTATGTTTAAAGTTTGAAAAAAGGACAGGTACAATGCCCCATGGCATCACTGAGTGGCTATTGTAAAATTATGTAAGCTTGTGCCTATTATGACCTTTGTAGCTGCTAACCAGGATCATGCCAATTGGATTACAACATCATTAGGTCTGATTATTGTATTTTCCATTATGTAGCCTGTTACAAATGCAGCAGTGTTCGTCAAGAGTAAAAAGGTTGTAGTGCTGTCTGCTACTGAGCATCTTGACAAATGCTCTCACTGTCAATCCACACTAATATTTCATTTGTAGCAGTTAATCTGGATGTGGCCATAGCTGCATGTGCTGTCCCGTTTTTAAGGTCCTCCTCACAAATTGCTCAGTAGGTCTGCCTGACTCCTTGAAAATGTTGCTGGCTCTCTGGAGTATCCACTTACTCCCAACCTGAAAAAAGAAGAATACAGAACATCTTTTAATTCATCTGGAATTATTTAGGGCTGTACCTTTAGATTGGGTACTTACCAAGTTCGAGAAGAACTTGGCTACTCTAATCTAAAACATAAAGGGAAAAGAAACAATTGTTAAAAGACATGCAATATTTAGAGAAAGATTTCATTTTTAGATTTATAAAACTAGAATCTCACATTTAAATCTGTTTGAAGGGTGGTTTTGCAGTGTAATGCTATTTATGTGGTACATCAGAACAATATTGCCTTGCACTTGAGTTTGGGAATGTTCACATGCATGTTACTTGTTCTTTTCAGATTGGTTTAGTTGTGCACTAATATTTTTCTCCTAAGTGAAAAATGACAGGTTCACACATGCATACAAGTTTGTGAAGGTAACTTAATTAGAAAGCTGAAAATACTAAAGGAAACCTTAAAACTTTGATCACATAATTGGATTTTCTTGGTTTAGAGATCCAACTATTTAGTTTGATAGCCTGACACAATGTTTAAAGAAAATCTTATTCCTTTTCTGGTTTGAAACCATATCACACATATATTCAATCAAATCAGGGTAGTAAGGAGGAGTCAGTGATAAAGATGAACTCATCTCATGTTTTCCTTTCAAATAGGATGAGGTTCACCCCAACCTCACCAAAAATTTTAGGGCCAGATTTAGAGTTTGACAGACAATTGGCTCAAACAATGGAACACTTCTTCCAATGGCCCAATAGAGTAGGAACCATTGGAGGAAGGACATCGCACCACCCGGCCTATTTATGTTGGACAATGTAGTGGGCTTAACTTATTATTAGGGAACCATACTCTGCATGTCAGGGTGGCTGAGTTTAATGTTAATGTTAAAGATTCTTGAAAAACGCTCTTTTACAGTGCAGCATCTTGGAGCTGTCCAATGGATAGATTTTAGCAGATTAGTGGTGGTAATTCTCTACAACACCCTGACAGACAACCTTCTTCTAAATTTAGAGATCCTCACTACCTCAGTGCTCACCTCTGTACACTGAAAGTAACCTCCTTCGTGGCAGTTCATTACAATCTGCAAAAATACATTTTTACGACCATTCATCAAACTTTTACAATTTGTTGGTGTTTGGGGTTGATATATATTTATTGTTAATCACCAACAGCCTTTTCTTGGGTGTGATGGACCTAAGAAAAAAATGCATTCCAACATCCATTCGAAATAGGCCAGATGGAATGCCCTTCCTCCAATGTCGCTACCCCATCGGGCTGGCAGAGGAAGTTTTCCACTGATAGAGACAATGGGTGCTTCATCAACACCAAATTTAAGGTCTGCTCATCCCGAAAGAAGGTGGGAGGAAGGAGGGTTTTTGTACGGGGTACACTACCACATTTTCACTGAAGATCCTGTCTGTCAAAATCTAAATCTGGCAATTGTCAGTTTTTTCCTGCCCTCCCCCACAAGGAAAACTGTGACATTGAGGGAAAGAAAAAAAATAATGACTCTCACAGCCTGATAGAATTCCTCCAGAGTGTGAGGGTCAATAGTATTTTTTTCCTGCTTTGGGAGATTATTTCCAAAAAGCAAAAAAAAGTCTTAAAAGTCTGTTAAACAACTGTCAAACCTGAATGTGTCTGCCTACCAAACATTTTTGTGCGTTCAAAGGAACTGCCATGAAGGATGTTATTTGCAATGCTCAGAAATGATTGCTGGACAGCTGGTCACCTCTAAATTTGCAAGACCATTGTCAGGCAATTTGGTAGAGGTAATATCCTTCAACACCTTGAAGGAAGGAGTGCCATCTGCAAAACCTGAAATCAGACCCTTAGTTCTGGGATAAATTTATTTAACATTCAAATACCAAAATGATGAAGAAACTAGTAGCCTACTGTCAAGGTACAGAGACCGTGACGTCACGAAGATGTTATGCCCTGTGTTTATATTGCAAATTACTCAAATGGGAGGGTACCCTGGTACTGAAGCACAAGGTTTATGGGCTGAGGCAGTGCAGAATCTAAGTGAGGAGCCAGGTCTTCGGTCTCTTGTACAAATCAAGAACTGAAGCTGCAGCTCTGATGTGCATTGGCAGATTGTTCGAGGCTTTAGGAGCAAGGCAGGAGAAAGTACCATGACTCGATCTGGTTATGTGTATGTGGGTGATGTGAATAAAATCAAGCACATTGCAGTTTAAGAGCCATGAACGTTATCCCTCTCCACAATAATGTCTGGACATGTGGGTATACTCATAAATGTGATGTCTTTTTCAGCTTATGTTCACATTCCAACTGTTAAAATCAATGTTTAGTAATGGAAAAATTGTCACTACTACATCGAGAAACTTTACAACGTTCCCAAAAATAGGTTAGAGGAATATAGGCACAATCGAGCACTCTTGAGAATCAGTCTGATCATTTAACTTTACTCTCAGGTGCCTTTGTGACACATCTCAAGCTTAAAAGAGCCCACCTGAAATTTAATGATGAATTGAATACCAATATTTTTTTTTCTATGTACCAAGCAGAAAAAGTGGTGCTTTTCTGTCCTGTCTTACGCTATACAATGCCCCTTGCTCATACCGGACATAGAACAGACTACCTCTCAAACTCAGATAGACCGCATCACTGAATCTGTTCAGGAAGGACCTCAAGACCTGACTATTTGATTAAGCAGCACACCCGTAAACAGTGCCTTGAAGACCCTACAGATGATTAGCTGTGCTGTAGAAGTATTGATTGATTGATACCCAAATGCGAACCCCCAACTTATTTAGAATAGAAATATAAGAGAGTATTGCTGCCCCAAATTCATAAGATGTGTTAGAAACTCTAGGAAAAACCTTACTTCTATGGTTTTTCCATCAACCTAACATCTGTCATTGATGCTAATGAGGAATACGCATTGTTTTGACTTTGGTGTAAATACTGGTTGTTGTGGTCCTCCTTGAAATACTGCACATTGTGTCTGTGTCCTATTACCAAGTATTTCTCTCTCATGCAAAGCTGCCCATTGTTTCCAAAGTACTGATGCACCTAACTTTTACATTCTCGCTTCTTGCAACAAGTGCATGCTAATCTACATCAGTAAAGATTTCTGCACCAATCAAATATGAAGCATTCAAACTTAATCAACTGAACCAAAAAAGGAACAGAATCTGCTACAAAGCATCTGGAAAATCTGACCGAATTTAGGCCAGATGTATGAAAAAAAGCAACTTGCAAACTGGTCGCCAAGCGGTTTATGAATGTAAAAATGGCTTTTTGCCATTTGCAGCACAAAAATTGTGATGCAACTTGCTAGACCTGACAGCCTTAGGGCGGTCATTCCCCAACTTTTTTGTCTGCCTTCCTCTAATTTTCTCGCACCTTTTTTTGCTGGTTTTAGGATCTGCGCACTTTATCACTGCGAACCAGTGCTAAAGTGCATATGCTCTCTCCCTTAAACATGGTAACATTGGTTCACTCCCAATTGGCATAGATGATTTACTTGTAAGTCCCTAGTAAAGTGCACTACATGTGCCCAGGGCCTGTAGATTGAATGCTACTATTGGGCCTGCAGCACTGGCTGTACCACCCACATAAGTAGCACCCTTAACCATGTCTCAGGCCTGTCATTGCAAGGCCTATGTGTGCAGCTTCACTACCACTGAAAAGTGCTTGCCAAGTCTAAAACTCCCCTTTTTCTACATATGTCACCCCTAAGATAGGCTCTTGGTAGGCTCTAGGTAACCATAGGGCAGTGTGTTTTGTTGGTAAAAGGCAGGTCATATACAGGTGTGTTTTATATGTCCTGGTAGTGGAAAACTCCTACATTTGTTTCCCACTACTGTGAGGCCTGCTCCTTTTGCAGGCTAACATTAGGGCTACCCTCATATACAGTTTAAGTGGAAGATTTTGATCAGAAAGGGGTAACCCTATGTAGAATGGCCTGCATGGTGCTAGAAAATCCTGCTTATTGGTAAGTTTGGATTGTATATAACTATTTTAGAAATGGCACTTTTAGAAAGTGAGCATTTCTCTTCACTTAAAATCCATCTGTGCCTTACAGCCTGTCTCCAATTAATGTCTGGGCTGGGCTGGGCTGGTTGACAGCTCCCTTGTGCATTTCACCCAGACAACCACAAATACAGGATACTCAGTCACACCTGCACTCATCTGTATACTCAATGCGTCTTCGTAGGCTGGGAGGGCGGAGGCCTGACACTTACATTACAAAGGCTAGTGGCCTGCCTTCACATAATGGACTGCCTAATCCCCTACTGGGACCCTGGCAGACAGACTTGTACTGAAAGGGGACCTTGTGTACTTCAAAACCACTATTTGAAGACACCCCTACTTCAAAGGCATGCTTGGGTATATAACTGGGTCCCTGATCCCACCCAATCAGACACTTCTGGACCTGAACCTGCAACCTGTCAACAGGTACCACCTGGCTGCCCAAAGAACTCAATGGGACGGCTTTGATGTGAAGGACTGCTGCCCTGCTGTTTCCCTGCTGCCCTACTGCCCTGCTGCCATTTGACTTTGCTGAGAAGTGCTCTTCAAGGGCTTGGATTGAGTTTGTCTCCTGTTTTCTGAAGTCTACACGCCAAAAAGACATTATCTCTTCAAGGAACTCCTTTTGCGCTGAAAAACGACGCACAGCCTGCTGGAAACAATGCACAGTCCGCCTTGCAACGAGAAAAATCGCCGCACAGCTGAACCAGAACTACGCAGTCTGACTTCCAAGTGAAGTATCGACGCAGCCCCTGCCTTGCGGCCAGAAATTCAATGCATAGCCCTACTGGATCAATGCACAGCTGAACCGTAACGCCGCCGGCTGACTTCCGAGTGAAGAATCGACGCAGCGTCTGCCGTGCGACAGAAAATTCGATGCACCACCATACCAGATCAAAGCAATGACTGTGACTTCATCCTGCATGCCTAGGATCTCCACGCATTCTCCCTGGGAGTCAAACAGATCCCCGCATCGCAGTGGAGAACCAAGCCTTCACGCCGGAAATCGACGCAAAGCCCCTTGCAACGTGGAAAGAAATGACGCATCATCTGTGCCATACAAGAAATTCTGACACACACCCTATTTTTCCACGCATCTCCTCCACTGTGGTCTCCGTGCATGTATTTGTGACGCAAACAGGTAGTTTGTACAAATAAGAGACAACTGTTGATTTCTGAGAATTAAGTCTCTTTTTAATCTTGCAAAAGTGATATCTCAACTTGTGCTTATTGAATCTTTATTGTTTTGACCTTACTTTAACCAAATAAATAATATATATGTGTTGTATTTCTGTGGTGTTTTTACTGTGTTACTGTACGATTTATTGCACAAATACTTTACACATTGCCTTCTAAGTTAAGCCTGACTGCCCAGTGCCAAGCTACCAGAGAGTGGGCACAGGATAATTTGGATTGTGTGTCTTGCCCTGGCTGGATTATGGTCCCTTTTTGGACAAAGGTGAATACCTCTGCCAACTAGAGAACCCATTTCTGACACAACTGTTTTGCATGTGGGTATTTTTTTAAACCTAAAATAGTAAATCAAAATTAAGAAATTCCTAATTTCTCCAGTACTCTGCCCAGCAATTCTACACTTCAGGTGTGATTGTTACAGCTATTGGCTTCTGGCAGTTACCAAGTTGTGATTGTTGTATTAGGTGAGGTGTCTCAAAGTGAACTTTGACGTTTCATCTGTACATTCTTAGATGCAATGCTGCTCTATATCCACCGCCACATATAAGTATCCAGGACTACCCAGGAAATGCAAAGTACCAAATAGCAATTTTACAGGATTGCAATTTTTCACCATTTAGTATCCAGGAAGCACCCATGTCTCCTTCATGTTTAGGCACAGCAGAATATACAGATGGCTGTAAAGAGGGGTGTTTGATGATGGATATTAATTAGGTATTGAAAAGAAATATAAATACAGATGTATTTTAGCATTTCCTCGCAGGTTTTGTAGTCTCACATTAATGTATGTTTTCCAGGTGATAGTGCTTATGCCCTAGGTCCATTGATTCTCATGCCATACCTTTCTCCCATCTCCCAAATGAAGAATGATTTCACATTGCACATCTTCGCACAAGGAGTGTGATTGAGTGGAGATTTGGCCTACTAACCGCTCTTCTCTGATACTTACACAAGAGTGGGGGTGCAACACAATGTGTCCCAGCAACTGCATATACGATCGTAGCAACATGTGCCATCCTACACAATATTGCCTCCAGGAGAGGCCATTACATCTAGGTTTTAGACTCGGATTCAGAGAATGAAGATCCTGGGCCACCTGTACAACAGCCTCCAGATGAGAACAGAGCAGTCAAGGAGAGAAGGAACACATTACCACACCTTACTTTGGAAGGTAAATCAAAAATAAAAATCTATTGCGCATATTCCTGAAACACAAAACCACATTGATGACTGTACACAAATTTTCCTTTAGTGTCAGTAACCTAGTTAGGTGTTAGACAAAACCAATAGAAACAGACCAAATACTGCTCTGCTGGTTAAGTCACCAAATATAAGTGACTTAACCAGCAGATCACACATCATAATTCAAACAAAGAACAAAAAGGAAATGCTTCCTGCCCCTACAGGCTGATAGAGTACTTTCAGGTTGTATTGCATCATGTGCCCTGCTGTGTGTTTCGTTGACCCAACATCTGCAGTAGACACACTGCTAATGCTGGATCAGTCCTCACTAACCTGACCTTCTCTAGCTGCACCACCTGCAATGAATTCAGTATACATTGCCTCAACTGCAGATAATATTTGTACCAACTCCCTACAGACATCACCACTAAAGTAGCCCTTTTCTACCTGTAGATTTACCATTCTTCTACACAGGGTAAATGTTGTATGTGGTAGTCTTCCGAAAGAATATCTTAGGCTGTGTGTTTTTGCTGCACTATGTGTTTCTCGCCATATTTGACAGTAGTCAGTGTCTGTAAGTTGGACACACAATTTCTCTAGAGCAGCTGCCATGCTGTCCATCTTTCAGTTCACTTCATTTTGGTTTTCAGCCACAATTCCAAGACCAAATGAAATATTTTGTTGCATTCTATGTAACTTCATATTCATAAGATTCATCTAATTTGGTGCAGGCATTCAAAATCTAACATGGACTTTTCCAGCCCTCCGGACACCTGTGTGCCATCTGCTAACTGTGGATTGGATGGCAGTGTTTGTGGCACAGGTGTTGGCCTACATCTTGTCGACCATGTCCCAAAAGATGCAAATGGCATGGTTTCACTACAGGAGAAATTGCAGTGCTCAGTTGTAAATGGCCCTCATCCTCCTCTCGTGGGGCAGGCTGTGGTGACAAACAGTTTGTGATGTTCCCATATGATGTGGAGACTCCATTGTAGCTATCAATCGGCTCATCCTCCTCATCCATGTGAGTTGCCTTGCATCCCTATGACTCTGCCCCTTCTGTGTGCTGTGCAGTGTACTTACAATTACTTCTTTTGTGAATGGATTTAATACAGTTTACATGTCATTGTTGTTTAGTCACAATAAGATTGTACAAAAAATCACTGTTTCATGTACTACATGTTCTATAATGCATTGGTGTGGCTGTAGTCAATCCCAACTTTATTGGCTTTAAATTTGCAACAACAGTCTTAGGCCCTCATTACAACCGTGGCAGTAAATGCCGCCTACAGCCGTGCTGACGGCCGCCAACATAATGTGACCGCGGCGGTATTCCGCCATCGGGGTATTATGACGCACTCTGAGTTTTTCGCCACAATACAGACACCCACACATGTCCGCCAGGCCAAAGGTCAGTGATAAACTGGCGATAACAAGACCCACACCGTTACGCCAACAAGAATACGCCCACAGTATCACGACCCATGAATCACCGCAGCGGTATTTCAAACGCGGTAAACCATTGACCGTACACACCGCCACACTCAAAATACACACACATGCACAAAACACCACCATATTGGACAATTAAAACTACACATACCTGGCACACATACACACACCACACACTCACACCACTATAAAACACACACCCACATTACCCACAACCCTTTACAAGAAAATAAAGATTGCCAACACAGAGAGACACAAGCCAGGAGCACCCACTCAATCAGAGGCAAAGAACACCCTCACCCATGCACCATCCATGCACATCACAGCATACGCCCCAACACATCACCCCATACATCACCCTACACATCCTCACACATATCACTCACAACACATCCATGGCACCCAAAGACACCCCAGGTTTTCGGAGGAGGAGCTAAGGGTCATGGGGGAGGAAATCATCCGAGTAGATCCATAGCTATTCATATCACAGGTGCAGCAGACATCTATTGCAAGGAAGATGGAGCTATGGCGGAGAATCGTGGACAGGGTCAACGCCATGGGACAGCACTCAAGAACCAGGGAAGACATCAGGAAGAGGTGGAACGACCTACGGGGGAAGGTGCGTTCCGTGGTTGCAAGACACCAGGTAGCCATACAGAGGACTGGTGGTGGACCCCCACCTCCTCCCCAACAACTAACAACATGGGAGGAGCAAGTCTTGGGGATCATGCATCCCGAGGGCCTCACAGGAGTAGCAGGAGGACTGGACTCTGGTAAGTCAAATCTTTACTACTTTATCCCCGCCACCCTACCTGCATGCCATCACAAACTCCTACCCCTACCCTCACCCCATCACTCCACCACCTCACATATACCCCACTATCACAACCCACCCATCCCAATACCAAGCCCTGCATGCAACACCAAAGTGTGGACCCCAACTGACACCTGCATGGACACCCATCACCACAACATGGCCAGTAGAGAGACTCACCCAGCCTACAAAATCACCACTCAAACAAGGCCAAGCTGACAGGGAAATCACAATCATACAGGGAAACACACCCATGCACAAGATGGCACACGCAGCTACATTAACACTGCATTTGCATCCTTACAGGATCCATACTCGGCGTCACCGGAGAGGAGGTGCCAGCTACATCCCGTCCCCCCACAGAAGAGGCCCACAGTGACGACAGCAGCTCTGCAAGCCTGGATCGGGATGACCAACCTGGCCCATCTGGGACCTCTGGACAGTCAGTGCCCCTGCCACAGTCCCAACCCACCACAGAGCCTTCCCCCTCAGGAAACACCAGCACAGCACCCACCCAGCGGGCCCATGACACTGTCCCCAGGACACGTCAATCAGCAGAGTGTCCACCACTACAGGCACCCCAGTCAACCCCACAAACACAGGGCGATCAGGGACCTGGGCTCAGTGGCAGTGGGCACACGGTTCAGGGGACAGAGGCACAGGACAACAGGGAAGCTGGGAGGACTGCTGTGAGACACGGAGAGACAGGCCCAAGGAACCCACTCTCCACAAGGCACTCTCCAACATCCTGGGAGCATACCACCATTCCCAGGAGACGATGGGCCAGACACTGGCCAAATTGCAGGAGACCCAGCGGCTGCAGCAGGGACAGTACCTGTGGATCTGGGATGACCTAACAAAAATCTACACCATCCTGGTCACCATTGCAGGGGTGCTGGCTGACATGGGCAAGACCATGAGGGAGGCCGTGGCACAAGCGGGTGCCTGACACTAGCCAAACCGAGAAACAGCCTTCCACCTCCGCTGACGGTAGTGGACAGGAGGCCCCGCTACAGGATCAACAGGCCACCAGCACCCCACCCCCTGCAGAAGGAGAGCCACCCCGCAAACGGTCCCTGTGATCCAGGCAGAAGCCAGAGAAAATTGGCAAGACCCAGCCAAGAAATAAGACTGTCCTGATTGTCACCCTTGTGTCCCACACTGTCACCCTGTCGACCTTGAACTGCCATTACTCCCCTTCCTATGCCCAATTGGACAATGCACCTGTGATACAAAGAGACTGGACTCTACCCTGGACTTTCCTCCACCATCAGCCCAGCCCTTTGAACATCCCCCTCTACTTATGAGCACCTAAATAAACACCCTTAGAACAAATAACAATCTGGAATCTGTCAAATGATTCACAAATGTATTAGTACAACATTATCAAAGCATTGCAACTCAAATGTTCAGTGAAATATACTTTGGGATGACCTTGGTGGGCAGCAGTACACATAGCAGGAGCCAGTGTGGGGCACAGAGATCTGAAAATAGAGATGCCAAAGGGTACAGTCAGTGTCCATAGACATAGGGAAAGAGGCTGCCTTGTACAATGTCCAAAAGATAACTGAAATGTAAAGTGACTTTACAGTGTCTTACCTGTGTGTCACTGGAAGTACTGCTGAATTATATTGCTTCTGTTGTCAACATCTTCTTCCTCTGCCTCCTCTTCCTCACTGTCCACAGGCTCCACTGCTGCTACAAGACCATCTCCAGGCACATCCTCCTGCAGAAAAGGCACCTGGCGTCTCAAACATGTAACGATGATCTGGCACACCTTCTTGGGTGAGTAGTACAGGGATCCACCAGTCAGATGGATGCACCGGAACCTGGCCTTCAGGAGGCCGAAGGTCCTTTCAATATTCCTCCTTGTACGCCCACGTGCCTCATTGTAACGTTCCTCTGCCCTTGTCCTGGCATTCCTCACAGGGGTCAGTAGCCATGAGAGGTTGGAGTAACTAGAGTCACCTGCAAATATTGAGGGACAACTGTTAGACACACACTAACCCTTAGGGACAACCCCATACCCAGACACCTGCTCATAGTGTTTGGGGAGTTGGCCCATCACATATGGGATGCTGCTATTCCTCAAGATAAAGGCGTCATGCACAGAGCCAGGATATTTGACAGTCACATGGGAGATGTACTGGTCCGCCAAACAAACCATCTGCACATGCATAGAGTGATAGCTTTTTCTATTCCTGTAAACTTGTTCATTTCTCCACGGGGGGATTCCACATGTGTACCATCAGTGGCACCAATGATGTTGGGGATATGACCCAGGATATTAAAGTCAGCTTTCACTGTGGCCAAATCCTCCACCTGGGGGAACACGATGTAGCTGTGCGTGTGTTTCAGCAGGGCAGACAACACTCTGGTCAATACATTAGAGAACATTGGCTGAGACATCCCTGATGCCATGGCCACTGTTGTTTGGAAGGAACCACTTGCCAGGAAATGGAGCACTGACAGGATCTGCACTAGACGGGGGATACCTGTGGGGTGGCAGATAGCTGACATCAGGTCTGGCTCCAATTGGGCACACAGTTCTTGGATTGTGGCACGATCAAGTCTGTAGGTAATGATAACGTGTATGTCCTCCATTGTCGCAAGGTCCACCAGGGGTCTGTACACCGGAGGATGCCGCCATCTCATATTCTGCCTCAGCGGTTGATGCCTATGGAAGAGAACGGTGAGCAGAGGGTCATATTCCCACATCTATTGCACTAATGATGATTTGTTTACTTTACAGAAACAAATTGTGAATCGGACAATCAGTTGCCTTGCCAATGTCTGCTGTGATGCAGTTAGATGCCATGCCCTGTGCCCCCCTGAAATGGCGGATGCCTAGCCTATGAGGAGGGACAAGTGGAAATGAGGTAATTGCGCTGTTGTTGTGCGCCGCCGCGGTAGGCGGTCGATGATCGCCGTGCAAAATCTCATTGGTTATCATTGGGCCCTATGGGTTCCAGGAGCCAATGGCGATGCACGCCGGCGGTGACGGTACGCACCGCTGTGCACGTCACCGCCATTTTCTATCTATTCACTCACTTGCTACCTGACCTTCAACAGGAGAGGACCTACACTGCAAGTGCTGCTGTGACCTGTGTCTGGAACCGACCATGGCTCATGTGTCTGGGGAAAGGTCCCCTGCCTTCACTGCAGAGAAGTTGGAGAAACTGGTGGATGAGGTCCTACCCCAGTACACGTTTCTCTACGGTCCTCCAGACAAACAGGTGAATACACTGTGAGCATGATGCGTGGGCCATGCATATATGGAGTGCTGTGTGTGTAAGCCACATGTTGGGGGGCAGAGGCATCCTGGCCAGAGTGCAGCGTGTAAGATGGTCAATGTATGTGCGTCAGGGGATGGGAGGGATCTGGTGGGCAATGAGTCTGATGGTCCGGATGGGTGACTAATTCCCTTTCTGCTGTCTTTTCCTTGCAGGTCAGCGCTCACCAGAAAAAGGGTATTTGGCGTGCCATCGCCAAGGAGGTTGGACCCAGGGGGTCTTCGACAGGCGGAGCACCCACTGCTGCAAGAGGTGGGAGGACCAGTGCCACTGGGCAAAGAAGACGGCGGAGGCCAAGCTGGGGCTGGCCTCCTAACGAGGAAGGGGTGCCCATGGAACCATGACCCACCTGATGTTCCGCATCCTGGCAGTGGCCTATCCGGAGTTGGATGGGCGCTTGAAGGCATCACAGCAGCCACAAGGGTGTGAGTACTGATTCTGAAACCTGACTTTGTGTGCGTTAGGAGGTACCTGGGTGGGGGATGTGGGCTATGGGTGCCCCAGGGCCAGGATGAAAAAGGAAGGGTAGGTCCCTTGTTGGGCAAGCTTTGAAGCACTCCTACCCCAATAGTGTTAGTGGGCATCTACTACTGGGCAGGGTCCTGTGGGTTTCTGGTGTGCAGCTGATGGCGTTAAGCATTGGACCCCATGGGCTGGTGACTGTCTTAGTAAATGGTTGGGCATGGCCTAGTGAATAGGGCTGCTCCCTGTGTGTTGTGTACGCCAAAAGTAGTTCTGTTGCTGCCATTGACCAAGTGTATCCTCTGTCTCTTCCCCCCCTTTTTGTTTTTTCACCCTGTCCGTATGTGCATTAGCATCATCTGGCGGAGGAGCAGAGGCACCGGTGGCAGCGGAAGCTGCATACCACATGGGCCAGGAGGCCGAATCCACCGAGGGTGAGGGCACCGGTGGGACGGAGGGCGAGGGGAGTACCACGACGGGGACAGGAGGGGAGACCACAGCCAGCGACTCCTCCGATGGAAGCTCCCTGGCGGTGCCGGACACCTCTGTGCCCACCCCAACAACAGGTACAGCTGCCACCCCCCCACCAGCAACGCCCGCCAGGCAGCCCCTCAGCGTGTTTCCCGTGTCCGCTCACCCAGGAGGGTGGGCATCTCTTTTGCCCCTGGCACCTCAGGCCCTGTCCCAGTCAGCCCTGCTTCCCTCAGTGAGGAGTCTATTGACCTCCTGAGATCCCTCACTGTCAGCCATACTGAATGCCATCCAGGGTGTTGAGAGGCATTTGCAACAAACACATGCATACCTGGTGGGCATTCACTCTGGTGTGGTGGCCCAACAGAGAGCATTTCAGGCTCTAGCAGACTCCCTGATGGCAGCCCTTGTCCCTGTGTCTAGCCTCTCCCTGCAACTTCCTCTATCTAGTCCCAATCCCCTCAACCCCAGCCTATCCCAATCACACCTTCAGACCAGCATTCACCCAAATCAACACACAGAAGTGGCTCAGGTAAACACAAGCACCACAAATCCTCCACAGGCATTCACACAATCACCATCCCCATGCAGACACACCAACATCCACTCCCTACACTGTGTTCCCCTCCTCTGCATCGTCCACCTCCCTCCCAGAAGCTTCTCTACTCACACCTGCATGCACTACATCCTCATCCACTACCTCCATCACCAGCACACCCATCACTACTCACCCCTCACTGGCAATCACCACCCCCATATCCATGCACACATCCCCTGTGTCCTCTCCCAGTGTGTCTGTGACCCCTCCTCCCAAAGTACACAAACGCAAGCACCCACCCACCCAACAGCCATCCACCTCACAACAGCATCCAGCCCATGCACCTTTACCCAAACTCTGCAGACAAACACCTCCTACAACCACTCCCTCATCCTCCACTCCCAAGCCCCCTCCCTCTTCCCAACCCACTGGGTCTAAAAAGCTTTTCCTTGCAAACATTGACCTGATCCCTACCCCTCCCCCATCTTTCTCCTCGGGCCAGGGTGTCCAGAACCCAGGCCAGCACCTTAGCCACCAGGTCGGCGTCCGCTGTGGTACCTGCAACTCCCAGAGGCTCAAAGGGGGCACCAGTCAGGCCAGCCAGTGTGCCACCAACCTGTGCAAAGGACCAAACCATTCCTCCACCTGCCAAGGTGAAGAAGGGGACAGCATGCAGCAAGGCAAGGAGCACGACCCACCCAGCAAGGCCTCCTCAAAAACTCCAGCTGCCAAAGCCAAGGTCACAACAGCATCTACCAAGGTGAGGAGGGGGCAGAAAACCCAAGGCAAGGCACTTCAGCCGTCAGACGCTGCAGGTCAGGGCCTGGTGCCCACCAGCAGAACCGCCAGCCCTGCCACCAGTACCGCGGGCAGCACGGCCAGCATCCCTGCCGCAAGCACCGCCACAAGCACCGCCACCTGCACCACTACTGTCAGCAGCAGCATCCCCAGTGGGCAGCCGTCCGAGCCTCCCTCCACCTGCACCATGGCCAGCACCGCCAGTAGCCCCACCGCAAGCACTGCCACCTGCACTGCTGACAGCAGGACCACTACCAGCAGCAGCAGCCCCAGTGGGCAGCTGTCCAAGGCGGCTGGAGACGGGCTAGAGCCTACCACCACCACTATCAGCACCCCCACCAGCACCGGCACTACCACCAGTTTACAGCCTTAGGCCCCGCAGGATGGAGTCTTGCCGTGCCTACATGGACTATTATGCAACCTGTTCCCTGCACATCTCGTGCCTCAGACACCCAGGTGAGGGAATGTGGACTGCCACACCCCAAGTACTACATCACTGGGCACCAGGCCCCCTCCAGAACCAGTGGAGATATGCATCCACTCACCCTTTCCTTGGCAGGATGAAGCACACTGGGCACAACCCTCTCCAGAACCAGTGGAGATATGCATCCACTCACCCTTTCCTTGGCAGGATGAAGCAGACTGGGCACAAAGCCTCCTCCAGAACCAGTGGAGAAGCCATCCACTAGAGAAACTGTGGCCTTGCACTCCCCAGGACCAAGCAGCGGGAAGACCACCCACTTGAGAGACTTTGGCTTTGCACACCCCAGGACATTGCTGTGGGCATGGAGCCCCCTCCAGGAGCAGTGGCGTAGTACCATCTTCCGGCTGAGGTGCCCCCTTCTCCATCCCGCTGAGGTGCCTGTGTATTTACAACCTGATGCCCCTGCAGTGTTCCCTCCATATTGAGGCAGGAGTTAAGTGTGGGCTTGGCCCATGATTTTTGTCACAGTGGCACACGGACATTTGGAAAGGACAATGTACGGCCTTATGTACATACTGTAAATTTTTGTGAATACTGTTTTTATATTCGTTACGTATATCTGCCTATTTCTAATATATAACTAATTGGACTCTATTCCTTTTGTCCTTGCGTTCTTCCACGGGGTTACAGGGTGTTAATGTAATGTTGCTTCATGTGTTTGTGTGTGTGTTGTTGTGGGTGAGGGTGGGGGTGTTGCATGTTGCATGTGTGGGTCACTCTCTTTTTCTCCCCCCTCCTGTGTACTAGGTGCAGTACTCACCGTGGTCGTCGCCGCCGCCTTTGGTATTCCTGGTAGATGAGGAGGTAGACCAGCATGGGCAGGGCCTTTAACTCAGGCTCCATGGCCTCTTGGTTCTACGCTGAGTGTTGAGAGGGGAGTGGTTTCTCTTCCAAACACTGTTTCTGTCGTGCTTTTGATGGCATTGGTACTGCCTAAGAAAAGCTAGCAGATTGGCGGATTGTGATGGGGTGGGCGGTACATTGTCTTCTGCCTGTCTGTTGTCTGTTACCGCCGTGGTGTTTGTTGCAACCGCTGTAGCATACGGAGTGTTAAAGTGGCTGTCTGTGTTGGCAGTTTCCGCCGTGGTCGTGATCCCATTTTCTTTACCGCCGGCCTGTTGGCGGTATTACTGCTGCTTTAACACCGACCGCCAGGGTTGCAATGAGGGACTTAGGCCCTCATTACAACATTGGCAGTAAAAGCCGTTTACCGCCGTGCAGAAGACCACCAACACACCGCCGCGGCCGTGGAATTCCGCCACAGCTATCATGACCCACAGTTCAGAATCCGCCAAAATTCAGACACCCACACAAGTCCGCCACACCAAAGGTCAGTGATAAACTGGGGATAACAAAACCTCCACCGTCACACCAACAAAAATACGACCACACTATCACAACCCACAAATTCACGCGGTGGTCTTTCAACCGCGGTATTCCATTGGCGGTACACACCGCTGCGCTCAAAATACACACACATTTACAAAACACAGCCACACTGGACAATTCGAAATACACACACCTGATACATACCTGATACTCCCACACACCCAAAACAATATAAAACACACACCCACATCACCCACAAACCCCTACTACCAAAAATTCCGAAAGAAGGCCAGAGAGAGACAGCACCAGCAAGAACAACAGCATCCACAGGCACACAACACCATCACCCACAGTACTTCCACGCACCTCACACAACATACCACTACATATCAGCACACTTATCACCACACACTCCACCCCACACATCACCTACACCACCCCATGGCACGGCAAAGACACCCCAGGTTCTCGGAGGAGGAGCTCAGGGTCATGGTGGAGGAAATCGTCCGGGTAGAGCCACAGCTATTCGGATCACAGGTACAGCACACCTCAATTGCAAGGAAGATGGAGCTATGGCGAAGAATCGTGGATAGGATAAACGCAGTGGGACAGCACCCAAGAAATCGGGAGGATATCAGGAAGAGGTGGAACGACCTAGGGGGGAAGGTGCGTTCCGTGGTCTCAAGACACCACCTGGAGGTACAGCGGACTGGCGGTGGACCCCCACCTCCTCACCCACAACTAACAACATGGGAGGAGCAGGTCTTGGCGATTCTGCATCCTGAGGGCCTCACAGGAGTAGGTGGAGGAATGGACTCTGGTAAGTCAAATCTTAACTATTACATCCCCCACCCTACCTGCATGCCAGCACATACACCCACCCTCACCCCCATCACTCTAACTCCTCACAAATGTCCCAACATCACAAACCACACATCCTAACACCAAGCCCTGCATGCAACAACAAAGCATGGACACCCATCACCAAAGCATGCCCACTGCACATACCCATACAACCCCCTATACCATCATCACACAAGGTCCCACACAGGAATGCAAGCACTGGGGTAGACAGTCACCCACCCATTGCACACCATGGCACACACAGATGTAATAACCATCCTTTTATACCCTTGCAGGACCCCTACCCAACGTCACCGGACAGGAGGGTCCACACATTTCCACACCACCAACAGAAGAGGCCCACAGTGATGATAGCACCTCTGTCCAACTGGATCTAGATGACCAGCCCGGCCCATCGGCGACCTCTGGACAGTCGGTTCCCTTGACACACTCACAGGCCACTACAGACCTTCCCCCTCTGGAAACACCAGCACAACACCCACCCAGTGGGCCCATACCTCTATCCCCAGGACACGTCAATCAGCAGTGTGTCCACCACTACAGGGAACCCAGGCTAACCCACCACCCCAACAACAACAGGGACCTGGGGGCAGTGGCAGTGGGCACACGGTCCAGGGGACGGAGGCCCAGGAACACAGGGGAACTGGGAGGGCTGCTGTGCGACAGCGGGCGGACAGGCCAAGGGAACCCACTCTCCCCAAGGACCTCTCCTCCATCATGGGAGCCTACCACCACTCCCAGGAGACAATGGCAACAGTACTGGCCAAGTTTCTGGAGACCCAGCACCTGCAGGAGCAACAGTATATGGGCTTCAGGGAGGAACTCAGAACTATCAGCTCCACCCTGGGCACCATCGTAGGGGTGCTGAGGGAACTCATGAACACCAGGAGGGACACTGTGGCACTACAAGGGGCCCTTGACACTAACATGGATGATGAACTGCCCACCACCTCCGCCGGCGCTAGTGGACAGGACGCCCCACCACAGGACCACCACACCAGCACCCCACCCCCTGCAGAGGGAGAACCACCCGCAAACGGTCCCTGAGATCCAGGACAAAGACAGAGCACGATGCCAAGACCCCCGCCAACAAATGAGACCACCCTGATTGTAATCCTACTCTCCCACTTTGTCACCCTGTCCATACTTAAACTGCCCCATCTCCACTTCCTATGCCCATATGAGCAATGCACCTGTGAGACTAATAGACTGGACTCTGCCATGGACATTCCTCCACCATCACCCCTCCAATATTGAGCACTTAAATAAACACCCTTAAAGCACAAAACAATCTGGAGTCTGTCTGTGATTTTGAAATAGTGTATTAGCAATTACAGTGACATAATGCTCTTACAATTGTAATGTCAACATACCTATGTCACACAGCTCTAGTCCATGAGGAATCTAAGCAGATGTCACACAGTGGGACCCACATCTGTGAAATCGTATGGGAAAGTGACAACTCAGTGCCAACACACTGGGTGAAAACGACAGACAGTAGAGAGGTCGTAGTGTTGAAGTACATGGAGTAGGCAGGTCTGTACTCTTACCTGTGTCTCACTGGAAATATTGCTGGATCACTGAGTCTCTGTTGTTCATGTCTTCTTCCTCTGCTTCCTCGTCTTCACTGTCCATGGGCTCCACAGCTGCCACAACACCGCCATCTGGGCCATCCTCCTGCAGAAAAGGCACCTGTCGTCGCAAAGCCAAGTTGTGAAGCATACAGCAAGCCACGATGATCTGGCACACCTTCTTTGGTGAGTAGAATAGGGATCCACCTGTCATATGGAGGTACTGGAACCTGGCCTTCAGGAGGCCGAAGGTCTGCTCGATCACCCTTCTAATTCGCCCATGGGCCTCATTGTAGCGTTCCTCTGCCCTTGTCCTGGGATTCCTCACTGGGGTCAGTAGCCATGACAGGCTGGGGTAACCAGAGTCACCTGCAAATGGCGAGGGACAACTGTTAGACACGCACTAACCTGTAGGGATATCCCCAGACCCACACAACCATTCCCACTGTCTTGCTCCCAGGCACTCACCTAATAGCCATACACGGTGCCTCTGGAGTTGCCCCATCACATAAAGGATGCTGCTATTCCGCAGGATGTAGGCATCATGCACTGAGCCAGGGAACATGGCATTCACATGGGAGATGTACTGGTCGGCCAAACATACCATCTCTACATTCATTGAATGATAACTCTTCCTGTTTCTCTACACCAGTTCACTCCTGTGGGGGTGTACCAAAGCCACATGTGTCCCATCAATGGCACCTATGATGTTGGGGATATGTCCCAGGGCATAGAAATCACCTTTCACTGTAGGCAAATCCTCCACCTGAGGGAAAACGATGTAGCTACGCATGTGTTTCAGAAGGGCAGACAACACTCTGGACAACACGTTGGAAAACATCCCTGATGCTATGGCCACTGTTGTTTGAAATGACCCACTTGCAAGGAAATGGAGCACTGACAGCACCTGCACTTGAGGGGGGATTCCTGTGGGATGGCGGATTGCGGACATCAGGTCTGGCTCCAACTGGGTGCACAGTTCTTGGATTGTGGCACGGTCAAGCCTGTATGTGATAATCACATGTCGCTCCTCCATTGTCGACAGGTCCACCAACGGTCGGTACACCGGAGGATGCCGCCATCTCCTCACATGTCCAAGCGGACGGTACCTATGAAGGACAACAGCGAGCACAGAGTCAAACAACTCAGAGGTACGTACCCACAGTTTACACAGAACACCATTCATACACAAAAGGTGGCCTGTATGTGTGTTGAGTCTAGGCTTAGGTATGTGTGACGCAGTTGAAAATTAAGCCATGTGGGCCCCTAAAATGGCGGCTGCCTGACCTCTAAAGCGGGACAATGGGATGTGAGGTAACTGCGCTGGCTTTGTACACCGTCGCGGTAGGCGGTCGAAGACCGCAGCGCAATGCTGCATTGGTTAGCATTGGACCCTATGGGTCCCAGAAGCCATTGACGATGTACGCCGGTGGAGACAGTATGCACCGCCATGAACGTGATTGCCATTTTCTATCTGTTCAATCACTCAATACCTGATCTTCGACAGGAGAGGACCTACACGGCAAGTGCTGCTGTGACCTCGGTCTGGAAGACACAATGGCTCGAGTGTCTGGGGAAAGGGGCCCTGCCTTCACATCGGAGGAGTTGGAGAAACTCATGGATGGGGTCCTCCCCCAGTACACGCTACTCTACGGTCCTCCAGACAAACAGGTAAGTACACTGGGAGCATGCTGTATGGGCTATGCCTGTGTGGAGAGGGCTGGATGTAAGAAGGAAGGGGGTAGAGTGCGGCGTGCATGAAAGACAGTGAATGCACATGCCACATGGCAAGGGTAGGGATGGGGGCCAATCACTTTGTTGGTGCAGTTGGTAATAACTTACTCTTCCCCCTGTACATTTCATGTAGGTCAGCGTCCACCAGAAAAAACATATTTGGCGTGCCATCGCCAAGGACGTCCGAACGTCCCACAGACGGAGAACCCACTGCCAGAAAAGATGGGATGACATTCGCCGCTGGAGCAAGAAGACAGCGGAGGCTCAGCTGGGGATGGCCTCCCAACGTGGGAGGGGTGCCCATCGCACCATGATACCCCTGATGTTCCGGATACTGGCGATGGCCTACCCGGAGTTGGATGGGCGCTTGAGGGAATCACAGCAGACACAAGGGGGTGAGTACACTCTCATTCTGCTGACTTTGCGTGCAGTGGAGGGGTCTGGGTGGGGGAGGTGGGCTGTGCGTTTCCCTAGGCCAGGGCGAGTTCCGTAGGCAAGGTCCCTCTGTAAGGCAGGCCATGTGGCACCCCACCCCACCTCTGTAGAGTGCCAAGTACACCTAGTCATGCCCATGTGTCATCTATGTGTGCAGATGTCGTCCATAGCCTTGTAGGGCATTTCCCAGGAATTGAACAGTGGAGCCCAAGAGCACGGCGTAGTGCAGGGGGCTTCTGTGTCTGTCGTGTCCGCCAACGGTAGCCGTAATGCATGCACTCAACATGTCTTTCTTCTGTCGTCGTCCCCCTTTTAGTGGTCTCCCTGTTCTTGTGTGCATTAGCATCATCAGGCAGAGGAGCAGTGGCACCGGAGCACCAGGGGGCTGCATCCCACAAGGCCATGGAGGGCCACACTATGGACTCAGACTTCACCAGTGGGACGGAGGGCGAGGGGAGCTCCACGGCGGGGCCAGGAGCTGAGACCAGTGACACAGACTCGTCCTCTGATGGGAGCTCCCTTGTGTACCTGTAGATGGGGGTGGCACAGATGTTGCCGCCACCCCCCCTTCCAGCACCGCCCTCCCAGCAGCCCCTCAGCCTTCGCCCCGTGCCCGCTCACCCGGGAGGGTGGGTATCACCTTCGCCCCAGGCACCTCAGGCCCTGACCCAGTCACCCCTGCTGCCCTCAGTGAGGAGGCCTTTGACCTCCTCAGGTCCCTCACTGTTGGGCAGTCTACCATTTTGAATGCCATCCCGGGTGTAGAAAGGCAGTTGCAACAAACAAATACATTCCTGGAGAGCATTCATTCTGGTCAGGCGGCCCTTCAGCGAGCTTTTCAGACTGGCCTCAGCACTGATGGCAGCCATTGTCCCTGTGTCTAGCCTCCCCCCTCCAACTTCCTCCACCCCAACCCAATCCCCTGTACCTCAGCCTATACCAAGCACACAAGGGAAGCTCAAGCAAACATAAGCACCACACATCCCACAGGCACTCACACAAGCATCACACACATGCAGACACACCAACATCCACTGCCTCCACTGTGTCCCCCTCCTCCTCGTCTCCCTCCTCCCTCCCAGTCTTGTCTACACTCACACCTGCATGCACTACTTCTACAGCCACTACGTCCCTCTCCAGCACACCCACCACCACACCCCGCTCATGTGCAGTCACCACCCCACTACCATTCACACGTCCCCTGTGTCCTCTCCCAGTGTGTCTGTGACGCCCCCTCCCAAGATACACAAACGCAGGCACACACCTACCCAACAGCCATTCACCTCACGACAGCCTCAGGCACATGCACCTTCACCCAAAGTCACCAAACGAACACCTCCTACAACCACCACCTCTTTCTCCACTCCCAAACCTCCTCCAGCTACTCGTCCCAGTGTGTCCCAAAAACTTTTTCTGTCCAACCTTGACCTCTTTCCCACACCTCCCCCACCCCGTCCGTCTCCTAGGTCCCGAACTAACACCTCTGCCACAACATCTCCTTGACCAGTGGTGCCTGAAGTCACCGGAATTTGGAGTGCACCGTCCACCAGGGCAGCCAGTGTAGCACGGAGCCACAGCACAGACAGTCCCCCACCTGTGAAGCATCAGAAATAGGCCTGTGCCTGGCGGGAGATGGGGAAGACTCCAGCCACCAAAGCCACTCCCAGGGGTCCCGGTGGGAGTGTGGAGTCAGATGTGACACCCTCCAAGGTGGGGAAGGGCCACAAGAAACCAGGAAAGTCTGGGAAGAGCAGCACAGCGGAGAAGACCACCATCATCCCCGCTGCCCAGGAGGCCACCTCCAGCACCAGCCCAGGTTCCCAGGACCGCCAGCACAAGCCCAGCTGCCCAGGACAGGACCGCCAGCACAAGCCCAGCTGCCCAGGACAGGACCGCCAACACAAGCCCACCTACCCAGGACAGGACCGCCAGCAAAAGCCCAGCTGCCCAGGAGGCCACCGCCAGCAAAAGCCCCGCTGGGCCATGAAGGACCTCCAGCAAAAGCCCCGCTGGGCCATGAAGGACCACCAGCAAAAGCCCTGCTGGGCCATGAACGACCGCCAGCAAAAGCCCCGCTGGGCCATGAAGGACCGCCAGCAAAAGCCCCGCTGTGCCATGAAGGACCGCCAGCAGCTGAGTCCCTGCAATGGAGACTGCCGTCTCAAGCACCGCTGAACAGGGCACCTCCGTCTCAAGCACCGCTGAACAGGTCACCGCCATCTCAAGCACCGCTGAACAGGGCACCGCCGTCTCAAGCACCGCTGAACAAGGCACCGCCGTCTCAAGCACCGCTGGTCTATGAGCGACAAGGGCACTGACGCAACTGAGTCTGTCACAGGGTGAATGATGCACTCTTGGCACCATGCCCCCTCCAGAACCAGTGGAGACTGTCATCCACTACCTCTGTCCTTAGCAGGATGAAGCACTCTGGGCACAAAGCCCCCTCCAGAACCAGTAGAGACTTTCATCCACTACCTCTGTCCTTAGCAGGATGAAGCACTCTGGGCACAAAGCCCCCTCCAGAACCAGTGGAGTATCACATCCACTACCTCAGTCCTTGGCAGGATGAAGCACTCTGGGCACAAAGCCCCCTCCAGAACCAGTGAAGATTTACATCCACTACCTCAGTCCTTGGCAGGATGAAGCACTCTAGGCACAAAGCCCCCTCCAGAAAACCAGTGGGGTATCACATCCACAACCTCAGTCCTTGGCAGGATGAAGCACTCTGGGCACAAAGCCCCCTCCAGAACCAGTGGAGACTGTCATCCACTTGAGAGACTGTGGCTTTGCACTCCCCAGGATTGAACAGTGGGCAAACCACCCACTGTAGAGACGTGTGAGACTGTGGATTTGCACTCCCCAGGATTGAACAGTGGGCAAACCACCCACTGGAGAGACTTGTGAGACTTTGGCTTTGCACTCCCCAGGATTGAACAGTGGGCAACCCACCCACTGTAGAGACTTGTGAGACTGTGGCTTTGCACTCCCCAGGATTGAACAGTGGGCAAACCACCCACTGGAGAGACTTGTGAGACTGTGGCTTTGCACTCCCCAGGATTGAACAGTGGGCATGTGGCCCCCTTGTGGATTTGTCGTTGTGCACTCAAGCGGCTGAGGTGCCCCCCTTTTCCCTCCCCCTGATGTGCCTGTTTAGTTGCTCTCTGATGCCCCTGCAGTGTTCTCTCCGTCATGGTCGGGGGTCTTGTGTGGGCCTCGCCCATACCGTGTGGTCCCAGTGTTCCACGGACTTTATTAGAGCACTACCTGGACTACTATGTTTAGTATATATTTTGTACATGGTGTATATATCTGTTTCTGCCTACTTGCTTTTAATATATTACAATGGTTAAACTCATTTTCTATTGTCTTTGCATTCTTCTGAGGGGTTTGGGGGATGCAACTGTGATGTATTGATATGCATTAGTGTGTGTGTTGTGGTGGGTGAGGGTGGGGGTGTTGCGTGTCCCTGTTTTTTTCCTCCCCCCTCCCCAGTGTCGTAGGTGCAGTACTCACCGTGGTCTTCGCCGCCGGCGTTCGTGCTACTGGTAGAGGAGCAGGAAGACTATTGCAGGTAGGATTTGGAGTTCCGGATCCATGGCGTCCTCGTTCCTCGTGGGGTGTGTAGAGGTGAGCGTTTTTCCTTCGGGGTTCCTATTTCTGGCGTGTTTTTATCCGCGGTGAATCCGCCCCAGAAAAGGTGGCGGATTGGCCTTTCATATTAGTGTGGGTGGTACATTGTCTCCCGCCTGTCTGTTGGCGGTGACCGCCGCGCTGTTTGTTTGTACCGCCGTGGTGGTCGGAGTGTTAAAGTGGCTGTCTTTATTGGCGGTTTCCGCCACGGTCGTAATTGCAAATTTTTTACCACCAGCCTGTTGCCGGTCTTACCGCCGCTTTCACACCGACCACCAGGGTTGTAATGACCACCTTAATGTACAATGGGCATGATGCACTTACTTGGGTTGGGTCATGCAGTTAACGTGTCTATTTGGCCAAGTCCACCAACTGCCTCTGCATCAAAGGTACTTCCAATAGTGTTTCGAAGGCTGTAGGTGGGGGTATTCTGGCCCTCCCCCTGTAGCAGAAATCTCTACCAGACATCTGACCACCTTTTCATTAGGCCTTCCCCTCAGGTCATACCGTCTTTTTCCGATTTGACTCCATCTGCGTTGATTTTGGCCTGCATATCAATCCAGATCTTCTTTTTTTGTGCTTCAGGGACAGTCATGAAGGCCTTTCCAAACAGCAAATCATGATGGTTACAGCATTGCTCTGTTAGGACCTCAATCTCCTTCTCAGAAAATCTATTTTTTCCTGCCTCTGCCTCTTTTTCTCCTTCCTGGCTTGAAAATGGTCATTTTTTTGGGGGGGGAATCCTCTATGCCACTAATCAAACAGCTACCACGAGCAGTTTACAACACCTTCTCTGTCTTATCTTCACTGCCAGGAAATGAGAAGCACTTCCTGGTGGTCACAATTTGCAAGCGCGGTTGCAATTTTGGAAATCACAAAATGCATTCTCCAAAATTGCTACTTGCATGAAATGTGAGTTGAGTCACTAAAAATACATCTATATTAATTTGCAATTACCTCATTGCAATTCACAAAAATGTGCAATTAGGTGATCGCAAGAAGGACATATGTACATCTGGCCTTAAGAGCATCCTGTCTAATGGAATAAATCAACATGAAATCAGATTGATAGCTGAATTGACATTTTTTATTTAAAAACACAAATAGATAAGGTTGCAACACCACAAATGACAGATAATTTTAAAGATTTTCCTGACAAAAAACAAATAGTGGGCTAGCTGCTTCAAATCAGTGGAACAATGATTTTTTTCATCAGTGTTATTATGAACACTGGAAGAGCCACTAAGAACAAGTGGGCTTTAAGGAAAGCATATGGATCTGTCTTATCAGTGACCACTCTTTCTGACCCCTGACCAAGTTCTTACTTGTATATCAAAATAAGAATTTGAATAAAATTGCTCCATGGCCTGTCCTCTGCTGTATGTGTGGCTGATTTATGAAAATTGCATTTTTCAAAACAGTTTTATAGTTTTTTAGTTTCTCTCAATCTTACTGTCCAGCATATAGGGGGTGATTCTAAGTCTGGCGGGTGGCGGAGGCCGCCCGCCAGACTTCCCCTCTCCAGAATACCGCACTGCGGTCGGAAGACCGCTGCGGCTATTCTGTGTTTTACACTGGGCTGGCGGGCGACCGCCAAAAGGCCGCCCGCCAGCCCAGTGTAAAACTACCTTCCCACGAGGACGCCGGCTCAGAATTCAGCCGGCGGAGTGGGAAGGTGCGACGGGTGCAGTTGCACCCGTCGCGAATTTCAGTGTCTGCAAAGCAGACACTGAAATTCTTTTTGGGGCCCTCTTACGGGGGCCCCTGCGACACCCCATACCGCCATCCTGTTCCTGGCGGGAGAACCGCCAGGAACAGGATGGCGGTATGGGGTTTCAGAATCCTCCATGGCGGCGCAGCTTGCTGCGCCGCCATGGAGGATTCATTTGGGCAGCGGAAAACTGGCGGGAGACCACCGGTTTTCCACTTCTGACCGCGGCCGAACCGCCGCAGTCAGAATGCCCAACGGGGCACCGCCAGCCTGTTGGCGGTGCCCCCGTCATTTTAGCCCTGGCGGTCTTGGACCGCCAGGGTTAGAATGACCCCCATAGTGTTTGGGAATGTGGGAGGGCAGGTTATGGCACGCATTAAAAACCAATTTTGAGAAAGTTGTCATTTTCCACCTGATCACCCTCATTTTCTATGACTGTACTGTACTGGCGGTTACTGACTCTGACTGTGCCCTGGGCTCTGCTATCCAGGCCCAGGTCCAGTGCTCTGTTTAAAAGGTGTATGCAAATGAGGGGAAATTATAGTGAAGTTGGCAGAACAAGGACTAAAAACCACACATAGAACACAGTGCGGGGAAAATGCTGAAACACCACCTGCAATGCGGCTGAAAAAGGACGCGCCACATGCTTCGCTGCTAAAATTGTTGCTCCACCTGAATCGCTGCCGGGAGATCAATGCATCACAGCTGGAGAAACGAAGCAACACCTGCCTGCGGTTGTTGATAATGACACAAACCCTACACAGTGCAGTTTTTCAACACTGTGCGGCTGCATCATCGCTAGGTGTCAAAAATTAACGCAAGCCTGCGCTGATCCACGGTTTCCCCTCTGGAAATCGACGCATAGCTATCTTGTGGGAGCGAAAAACGATGCATCGCCGCCTCAACAGGAGACAAAAATGACATATGGAGTTACTTGCGAGTAAGTAACCAACACATCTCTGACTTTTCTCATGCACGCTTGCCCGTGCCTCAATATTTTTGATGCAAACTAGTGACTTTGTGTAAAATCAACGTTTCATTGTTTCCAATGGAGTAAGACTTGTTCTTTTGAAAATTCATATCTGGACTTGTGTATGTTGGATTTTTGTAATTTTGGTCTTGTTTGATTTAGATCAATATTACCTATTTTTCTAAACTGCTGTGGTGTCCATTAGTAGTGTTTTCACTCTATTACTGTGTGTGTTGGAACAAATACCTTACAAGTTGCTTCTTGATTAAGCCTTTCTGCCTGTGCCAAGCTAGCAAGAGGGTGAGCAGGGAGTTAACCAGGTTTGTTTCTCCTTTGCCCTGACTAGAGTGAGGGTCCTTGCCTGGACAGGGGGCACCCTGACTACAAATCAAAGACCCCATTTCTAACATTAGTGAACAGCGGTGAGGATTGGACTTGTATTTGTTCTTGAAATACAGTGATTAAGTATACACTACTGTTTTCTGTGCAGACCATTACATGACAACATACTACTTATTTTTGCTTTTTCTCTTTTGTTGACTATTTCTGCTTCCATTTTTGTGATTTTTTTTCTGAATCTCTCCTTGGAACTCTGTTCTATTTGAAACTTTGCATCTTTAAGTGAACCTTACCAACATGTCTCAATCTGGGGATGCACCAGCTGTGTCTACAAAGGCTGATTTTGTGTTGGCGAAACTGGAGGAGACACAGTGGCTAAACTGAAACTATTTTTTAAAGATCTTGCCTGCCCAATCAGAAGCTCCACCAGAAAGGAAGAGCTGCAAAAGGCATTGAGGGCCTATGTGGCAGCCAAGGAGGCTGGGGGGCACACAGAGCTGGAGGATGAGGGTGAGGAGGTGCAGAGTGTTCAGAATGTGGTAGTGGAGGTAACTGTTCTGCCTGGGGGTAGAGTCTCCAGGGCTTGTAGCAATGTGCCATTTAAGGATCTGAGTCCTGAAGAGTTGCATTACAGACAGGCAAAGAGAGTTCACCAGTTGGTGTTACAGAAACTTAAAATAAAAATGGAAGAGAGAAGGTTGGCCATAGAGGAGAACAAGATGCTGCTGGCTCATGAGCTCAGTTTAAGGGAGCTAGAACAGAGGAGCTGGTCTAGCAGAGATGGTGGCAGCAGTACCTCAGTGCAGCCAGAGAAGAGGTTACACATTCTAAAGGACTTAGTGAATGATTACAAGAGGGAGGATGACGCGTATCTGTAGTTTAAGTAGTATGAGTCAGCTTATCACATGAACATGGTCCCTGAACAACATTGGGGGGTGGGTCTGTGGAAGCACTTTGAGGTAGAGGGGAGAGACACTCTGACACCCTTAGGAGATCCTCAGGGTCTCACCTACTCTCTTATGAAGGACCCCCTTCTCACAAGATATGGTCTCACCCCTGAGCAGTAGAAGGAAAAGTTTAGGTCCTATAAGAAGGATTCCCAAACTTGGTTGGAGTGTGTAGGCTCTTTTTGCAGGTCACTGGATGGTTGGGTGAAGAGCAGTAAGGTAACTACATATGAGGGGCTTTGCAACTTAATTAATTGGGAGCACTTGTACAGTCTTTGTTTTCCTCAGCTGTGCCAGCACCTAATTGACAGCAAGCTGACTGACCCCAGAAAGCTTGCTCAGGATGCGGACCGGTGGGAGAGAACCAGGGCCCAGAAGAAGTATGAAGGAGACCATGCCAAGGGTGGGCAGGGTCCCCATCAGAAGAAGTGATGGGGGTAAGGGTAAATAGGGGAAGTTCTCTAAAGGGCCACAACTTAGTTCCTAGGTTAAGGATCCCCAGCCCCCAGTTGAAAAGAAACCATGGGTCTCTACAGGGAATCCTGCAGAGAGGGGTCCTCACAAGTGCTTTGCATGTGATCAGGTGAGTCACATGAGGGGGGATCCCAAATGTTCCAAGGGGACACAGGCACTCACTGGTGCTCAGTCACAGGGTTTGGCCAATGTAGCTCTTGGGGAGGAGTTGGCTCCAGGTGGATGGGCAGCTGAGATGACCCTTATTTCTCTAGGGGACAGTGAGATGGTCCAGAGAACCCTTGTACCTGAGAACACTAAAAAATACAGGTAATGGGTGACCATCAATGGAGAGAGGGTGGAGACTCTGAGGACTCTATGACTACTACTGTGAAAAGCAACCTGGTGTCAGAAGAGCAGGTAGTTCCCCATGCACTTCACCTAGTAGGTTGCAGTAGAAAACTCTGAGCGACTGTGCAAAGTGGTGCAGGTTCCCTTTGAGTGGGGGTGGGGTTTCAGGTTTCTTGAGGGTGGCTGTACGTTCAACTATGCCTGTAGATTGTCTGCTGGGCAATGGCCTGGAGGATTCCCCTTGGAAGGAGGTGGAACACAGGTCTCACTAGGAGATATTGGGTTTGCCAAGGTGGGTGGGTGTGTCCACCTGGTCAATGGCAGCCCAACAGGGTGATCAGGAGACACTGGAGCCTGAAATAGTGGCCCAGGTATCTGCCAGAAGAGGAAGGGCAAGGGGAGTGGGAAACCAACCCCAGAAGTTCCCAAGGTCCGGGAGGAGGCTGAACCTGACGGGAATGCCACAGAGCCTACAGGGGAACAGGTGGCTTAACTGCGGGAGGTCCCTGAGCTGACTCAGTGGCAGCAGGAAGGGGACCCATCAGGGAAGCATTCTGTGAGGCACAGAAAACATGCCCTCCTCCGGAGGGTTTGTAGCAGCAGGCTGCTAACCAGGTGTCTGGCAAGGAGTCTGGTTCACGTCTGATTTACTGGGAGGAGGGCCTCTTATATAGCGAGCCTAATGTTGCTGAGCCTGGGTCAGCCCATGTGTCGGTGGTACCCCAGTGCTTCAGAGCCTTCCTACTGGGTCTAGTTTATGAAGTGCCTTTCAGCTGGACAGTTGGGGCAACTCAAGACCTTTGAACAGTTTGAACATTTTGTCACGCACTTTTACTGGCCCCAAATGCGCAGGCACTCTGGTGCATATTGTAGGTCTTGCCAAGCTTGTCAAGCAAGTGGCAAGAATGGGGGAAATGTAAGGCTCCCCTCCAACCTTTTCCAGCTGTCAACACCCCTTTTGAAAGGGTGGGCATTCACATTGTGAGGCCTCTAGATCCCAAGAGAGCCATGGGCAACAGGTTTATCCTGGTCTTGGTGGACCATCCACCCGGTACCCAGAAGCTATACTTCTGAGGTCAATATCAGCCCCTGTGGTGGGCCGGACATTGATGGGGGGTTTTACCCACATCTGATAAGGGTACCAACTTCATATCTACATATATGAAGTCTCTGTGGAAGGAGTGTTGGGTGGCATACAAGTTTACCACTCCTTACCACCCCCAAGGAAATGGTTTGGTTGAGAGATTCAACTGCAACTTGAAAGGCATGATTCTGGGCCTTTCAGAGCCTTTGATAAGATATTTAAAGGCAGCCCCCACGTTAATCTATGAGAGAGATAGGCCTTGCAGTAGTGAAAACCAAATTTGGCAGTATTTCACTGTTAGGACATGTAAAACACATCAGTACATGTCCCACCTCCCACTGCACCCTTCCCATGGGGCTACTTAAGGCCTACCTTGGGGGTGCCTTACATGTATAAAAAGGGAAGGTTTAGGCCTGGCAAGCGGGCAAACTTGCCTGGTAGAATTGGCAGTTCAAACCAGCAGACACAGACATTGCAAAAAACATAGGAGGAAGGAGGCAAAAACCCTGAAAAAAGGGCCATGTTCAACACAACTGCATACCAGCCTAGAAACAGGGGAGACCAATCAATACCTTGATGGACCTCCCTGATTGGGATGATAGAATAAGGACCCTGGACCACAACAGCATGGGCATGTTCCAGTTCTACTCCTTCCTGATTGCAATTGAATCCCTCTGTCCATACTCTCAGGGCCTACTAAGCTAACCCATGGGTAATCCTTCTCCTTACCTGCAGATAACATATGTGCAGCCACCTAACCTTACTTTGCTCACATATGTATCCCAGTGGGCAGACAGTACCACCATTGCCAACACAGTGGTGTGGACTTCTCCACCCCCAGATGTGACTCTTGTCCCCCTCCAGGGGCAACTCTGTCCACCAGGACAGCATGCCACAAGGGACAAAGACAGCTGTTGGGATGAGAGCCAGGACCCAGGCCTTTCAGGGCTCCCTAACCACTGTGACTTCAGGGAATGGTGGGAAGTAGCCCTAGGTACTTGGCACGCTTTGTCCACTTTCCCTCCTACCACGTCAGGGATGGTTGCCTGACACTGGTCCTCCCCTCTGAGGCTCTGTACCCGTCCCCTAGGAGCGGCACCCCCAGAGTCCAGAATTGTCAGAGTGCTTGTAGAAGCAGTCCTGCGCAATTCTGCCACCAGTGCAGAGATGTGAACCTGCAACTGGTCTCCCATCCTGGGGTCTGTACCCTTAGTTGGACCAAGGTCAGGGGCGAGGCTTCCCTCCCCCTACCCCACCTTCTGGGGTCCTGACATCCCCCCACTAGGACTAGAACCCCTAAAATCCAGAATTGTCAGGGTGTGTAAGTAAGCAGTCCTGCACAATTCTCCCACTAGTGCAGGGATGGCTTCCTGACACTGGTCCCCCTGCCCAGGGCCTGCACCCTTAGGCTAACTAAGGGTCAGGGGTGAGGCAGCCCTCCCCGCCCCTCCTTCTGGGGCTCTGCACCCTCCCACCTGGAGCGATACCCCCAGCAGACAACTTGGTAGGTGCGCTGTTAGCAGTTACCCCTCCCTCCAGGTCAGGGGGGCCACCCTGAACCTGGCCCTTCAACCAAGGGATTGAACCGGGGTCAGAGGTGAGTCACTCCCTCCCCTACCCCTACTCCCAGGGTTCTGCACCCCCCATCATGGAGAGTACCCCTAGAAGTCACACTGGGGAGGGTAATTAGGCAAACCACCCCCCAAATCAGGTCAGAGTTTACCTTCTGCATCTGACCTTTCAGATTGAACCACTGCCTTGCAATCCAGGAATCCCTGGGGAGCACACCTACCCCCCACAAGGGAAACACCTTTCCTAAGGGCTGTACTAGAGTCTGGCTGGCGATGTCCTCCTGACCCCTGGCCATCTGGCAGAGCCTGGATCCCCCAGCCCTGAAATTACATCACCAAGTTCATTCCTGGGGGGGCTCTGTCCTCAGGGCTGACCCCTGACCATCTGGGTTCTCTACTGGGTCCTGAAACCCCCTCTGAACCCTCTGTCTGAACTTCTGCACTCCCTCACTAGGAGTGGTACTGCCAGAAACCAGCACTGGTCGGATGCAGGTGACAGCCCCCTCCAAGTTCTCCTGACAGTATGGGGTCCCCCTCAGAAGATGGCCCTATCGTACAGGCTAGGTTCCCCTCCTGGTGTTCCCTTATGGAACCCTCCAGGTTTTGGGACTGGATCTCAGGCATCCTGGGACTCAGCCCACCCCCATTCCCTCTCCTCTGAGACTGGACATGGGTCCCGCACCCATCCCACTATAATGGGACCTCCCTGGGACACTGCAAGCCTTCACCACCTCACTTGGTTGGGAAATCCCTAAGCCACTCCCTTCAGGAGCACCCCCAAATGCCTCTTCAGATCCTCTGGTATTTACCCAGAGGTCTGCCTCCAGTGCACGTTCCCTGAGGTCAAAGAGCTCACACTCCATTTGGTGTTGGCATAGCTCTAGAAAACATGGACTGGACATATGCTCTCCAGCAATGACATCACACAGCCCGTCACATGAGTTAATCAAACTACCCTCCACCTTACCATCCAGTGCCTTGAAAAAGTATCCCACATCACCCTCTTGAGACTAGTGAGACAGTATATGACTGTCCCTGACACTCAACCTCACACCTAGGACTTCTACCTGGAGGTGACCCCTTTCCCTGTCAGTTTCACCTAGAGCCAGAGAAGTGTCCCTCCAACCACAAGGAATATGACTCCCCATGCCAGTTTCGCAATCCACCTCAGAGATCCTGCTCATCACTGGAGCCACCTCATACCCCTAAAACTCCTGATGTATGTCATCCCCCTCATTCAGGTTGGTCACCAGGTATGTGGGCATGTGCCTCTCCTCAGTACTGGACATAAGACTTTTGATGCCACCCTCTGCATTGGACCCAGCCCTCATGGCTTCCATCCTTCTCAAACTTAGCTCATGAGCCGAGAGCATCTTTTTCTCCTCTAAGGCCAACCTTCTCTTCTCCATCTTCATCCTAAGCTTCTCTAGCTCAAACTGGTGCACCCTCTCTGCCTGTCTGTACTGCAACTCCTCAGGAGACAGACCCTTGGATGACACACCACTACCTGTCCTGGACACACTCCCTCCAGGCAGAATAGGTACATCTACAACATTATGAACACTCTGCACCTTCTCATCCTTCTCATCTGTGTGTCCCCCAGCCTCCTTGGCTGCCACACAGGCCCTTGCTGCCTTTTGCAGCTCCTCCTTCCGGGTGGAGCTCTTGATTGAGCAGGCAAGATCCTTGAAAAACTGCTTCAGTTGAGCCACTGTATACTCCTCCTGTTTCTTCAACTCAAAAACAGTCTTTGTAACCACATCTGGTGCATCCCCAGATTGGGACATGTTGGTGGGTATTCAAAAAATTCATAGTTCCAAAAGTAGTTCAGAGAGCTCCCAAGAGAAGTTAAAAAACCACAAAAAAGGAAGCAGGAAAAGTCCAAAAAGAGAAAAAGCAAAAACAAGTAGTATGTGATCACATAATGGTTTGCACTGAAAACAGTAGAGTACACTTAATCACTGTATGTTAAGTACAAATACTCTATCATCACCGCTGATCACCCATGTTAGAAATGGGGTCTTTGGTTGGCAGTCAGTTTGCACTCTGTCTAAGCAGGGATCCTCACTCTAGTCAGGGCAATGGAGATACACACTTAAGATAACACCTGCTCACCCCCTTGGTAGCTTGTCACAAGCAGCCAAGCTTAACTCCAAGGCAATGTGTAAAGTATTTGTACCAACACACACAGTAATAGAGTGAAAACACTACAAAATGGACACCACACCATTTTAGATAAATAGGCAATATTTATCTAAAGAAAACAAGACCAAAATGACAAAAATCCAACACACTCAAGTAAAGTTATGAATTTTTAAAGTAAAAAGAGTCTTACTCTATAGAAAATAATGGAAGCGTTGTTCAAAAAAATACCTGGATTGCATCAAAAATAAAGCTGCACGGATGAGAGTGCATTGGAAATTCAGTGATGAATCGATTCATTACTCGGAAGTGAGCCCGTGCATTGTTTCTTCTCAGGTCGGGTAGGCGATACGTTGTTTTTCTCTCCCACAGGAGAGTGATGTGTCGATTTCAAGGCAGGGCACCTCAGATCCAAGCAGGTTCACAGTGATTTTGACACCCAGCAACGATGCATGAGAAATCCGGCTACACGGTAATGAAAACCACGCTGCATGGGGTTTGCATCAATTTTAACAGCAACAAAGCAGGTGTTGCATCAAAATGTTCTTCACACGCCTTCCTGTGCATGGATTTCAGTCCTTGTTCTATCAGCTTCAACTTTCAAGTGCCCCGGGACTGAATAGGACACCACTTGGCAAGCCAAAGTCTCAGTAGAGAGTCCAAGTGCTGGCACAGTAAGTCTTTGATGGCTCTGAGACTTTGGTAGGATAATGGCAAGTTGCACTGTTTATAATTGAGATAGAGGTTAACTTATTAGGTGAAAAGCATGATATAAGCAATAAGTTCAAAACACATACATAATGTTATGTTACTCACTGGCATATTATGCATGGATGTATGAATGAGATTTTATTTTTTTGAAGGGAAAAATCTATTGTTGAAGGAATGATACATGGGAGGAACAAAAAGGAAATCATATATGTCGGGTAAGATTGTGTGGGGAGCATTTTTTATGTCAAATTGTGTAAGGGGTCTGAAGAGGCGACTTATTGAGTTGGTTTTTGATTGGATTTTTAGATTTTGGTCGGTTTGAAGTGACTTGTTGTCTTATGAGATGGTTTGAAATAAGGGTAAGTATGTATGGTGATTGGTTGCAGCATAGTGGTGTGATTTTTAGATGGGTTTATTGATTCTTTTGGATTATTTAAGGGGTTCCCTATCGATTAGTCCTGAAGAAGACCCGTTGTGGACGTTGGAATTGGCCCAAGAGCGAGAGGGGGTCGAAACGTCGACGATGATGCTTCAGCCTGGATTTGGTTATTGCTAATGAAGGACTAAAATGGAAATGTAATGCTGTTTGAATTCAAGATTGGTTCAATGCGGAAAAAGATTAACCAACAGGCTGCTTTTTAGTTTATTGTAAATGGATTGTTGTGAGATTTACTATCTCCTTCTTCTATTCTAATCACGAGCACTTGATCTTTACACTTTTCTTTGTCCTTCAGTTTTGTGGTTGTTCGACAGGGGATGCTTTGGATGGAATTTTATGGAAATTTAGATTTTATTTCTTGTATATAAAATAATAAAGTAAGATTTCCAATGATCATGTACCCATGCTGCATGTCAGGGTTAAGGGATGGTTCAATTGTTGAGGTTGTCTCCTAGGGGGGCACACTTTCAAAAAGTGTCATTTTCAAACTGACAATTTAAAAACCAACTTTACCAAATGTGTTTTTAAAATGTGAGTTCAGAGACCCCCAAACTATATTTCTCTATCTGCTCCCTAAGGGAAACTGCACTTAAAAGATATTTAAAGGCAGCCCCAATGTTAACCTTTGAGAGAGATAGTCCTTGCAACAGTGAAAAATGAATTTGGCAGTATTTCATTGTTAGGACACGTAAAACACATTAGTACATGTCCCACCTTTAACATACACTGCACCCTGCCCATGGGGCTACCTAGGGCCTACCTTACGGGTGTCTTACATGTGTAAAAAAGAACATTTTGGGCCTGGCAATTGGGTACACTTGCCAGTTAGAATTGGCAGTTTAAAACTGCACACACAGACACTGCAGTGGCAGGTCTGAGCCATGACTACAAGGCACTCATATGGGTGGCACAATCAGTGCTGCAGGCCCTCTTGTAACATTTGATTGACAGGCCCTGGGCACCTCTAGTGCACGTTACTAGGGACTTATTAGTAAACCAATTATGCCAATCATAGAAAACCCAGTCACCAATACAATTTACACAGAGAACATCTGCACATTAGCACTGGTTAGCAGTGGAAGGTGCCCAGAGTCCTAAAGCCAACAAAATTGGTCAGAAACAAAATGGGTGGAAGGAGGCAAAAAGTTTGGGGGATGACCCTGCAAGAAGGGCCGGGTCCAACAAGCACAAAAAAGCATCTTTTACATGTAATCTTTAACAATGCATATCTCCTGTTCCCTACATTTAATTCTTGTAGTTTTGGTGTCATTGTAATGATAAAAATATTTCCTGTTCCTTTTGTGTGTTGTGTTTTACCTTTTTATTGTTATGTTGATATTAAATGTTTTACACATTTGTCTGTGTTGAGCCTAACTGCTCGTGGGCCTAGCTACCAAGGCTTGAGCAAGGATTAATTTATTGAGACCTTGACCGGACATTATGTGAGACTGTGGCCTATTACTAAGTGTAGGTACCTACCTGCCCTTGCTAATTACCCACTTTCCAACAACAATACCTCAGTATTCTAAATTTAACCGGTGCGATAAATAGAACTTATTACTATTTTGCCCCAATGTGGATGAGAGCAATTACATGTTGGTGCTTTCTGTAACAAAACTTCATGCCTTGGGTTTTACCATCCATTTTCTCCCAGTTTATATCAGCAGCAACGATCTGCAAATATATGCCTAGGAAAATGTAGAAGAGTCCAGGCTTTATTACACCACTCAAAATATCAACCTCTGCAAAAATAGGGGTTTGCAAAGGGGTTGGGATTTCATGACTATGTAAAAAGTCTATGCCTTGAAAGGATACAAAACCACAACATTTACTTACATTTTCTTCAAATACTACTTGTTACAAATAACCATAATGAGAACTACTGTTGCCTAAATAAAAAAGTTGAAAACATCATGACATGGCTGACACTCTTGCTTTGTCGGAGCTGACTGGGTCAAGGCAACATTGGATTGTATCTGACTGCCCTCCTTTGGCTGGAAATGATGTGCCATACATTCAGGCCTGCTTGGTGACGACTGCCTCTTGGTTCCAACGTATGCTTAGTGATATTCATTGACTTGCTACCTGGGTGCACATCCTTCCCATGGCTGATGGTTTTTACTGTCCTGTTTGTAATGGCAGTTTTCTCTTCTTGATTTAATCTTCTTTTCCTGATGTTGTTCTATATCTCATATTTTTCCAGTGTGCGTGCACTTTTTCTTAGCAAACATGACTGGGTTGTTGTGCACTCGCTGGGAGTGGTTACATACATACCAATGTTGACACTGTTTAGACCCTGGACCCCTACCACTAGCCAATGCACCAACTTAATTTTGTTTAACTAAATATACAGGGGCGGAACTCCCCAATGAAAAGGTAGGCACTCATAAAATGCCTCTATACTAAAGAGGTGTATGTAACCATGATTCAAGAGACATTACAGCTGGTTGCCAAACAGCTTCATTCCTTCTGGTACCCACTTCAATTGCATGTGTCATGTCACATTAAAACTAAGGGAGTAGCTTTCTTGCTCAGGCGCGGCCTACCCATCAATCTACATTACACATATATGGATAAAGAGGGGAGGTAGTCAATGCGAGGGCCAGCATGAGCACAAGCCCCTCACTTTGTAATCTATTTATATTCCCAATGAATGCAAGAACGAGTTCTATGACTCATTTCTCCCACAAATAGCATACTTTACTATTGGCAATCTAGTTATCAGAGGAGATTTGTTATCAGAGGAGATTTGAATATGATCCTGAACCCAAAGATTGACTATTCAGTGGCAATCTGCAACACACATCCCTAACACACATCCCTAACCAAAGGGATGCTAGACTTACACCTACTAGATATACATGGAGAGAGACCCACATGAGGGAAAGAGATTACACCTTTTATCCTTTGACTCTCTCTGATCACACCCCGGTGCTCTTCCTGCTGGACTCAGATGCTCTTCCCTAACTATTAGCTTCCACATGGTATGTCAACCAAAACCTTGTTTTTCAGCATCTGGCGCTGAGGGACTCGATACAAGCTTCTCTCGAGGAATATTTGAAAGAAAATGATATCAGAGAAGTATCATTTGTGACCCTGTGGGATGCAGCCAAGGTGGTATTACAGGTGGAATTGATAAAAGCACACTTCCACTTTCATCAAATTGGCCAAAGCCAAAAAGATGGACCTAGAGGACCCCCTAGCCCAGCTCAAGGCCCAACACAAAACTATGGGCCTGATTACAACTTTGGAGGAGGTGTTAATCCGTCCCAAAAGTGACGGTAAAGTGACAGATATACCACCAGCCGTATTACGAGTCCATTAGATCCTATGGAACTCGTAATACGGCTGGTGGTATATCCGTCACATTTGGGACAGATTAACACCTCCTCTAAAGTTGTAATCAGGCCCTATGTGTTCTCCTAATTTCTATAGGAAGTTGTGACATGTTTGTGGAGAATTGAAGCAGGTATACATGCAGACAAAGCTTTGTGTCAAGCAAAGATATTATGAGAAAGGAGTCAAAGCCAAAAGACCACTGGCCTACAAGCTGAGACTGAAACAAATGTGAAATTATATTGCCTCTATTCAGGATGAGGATGGGAATATTCACACAGAAATGTCCGAAATTCTTGAGCTCTTCATGTCCTAAACTCTACACTGTGCTAGACCCAACCCAGATCCACCAACATTCATGACTTTTATCTGTGGGATTTTACTTTTGCCCACATTGACCCCACACTCTCTCAGAAACTGAAGGAGCTATTCATACCAGACAAAGTAAGGAAACCCATGCTGCTACTGAAAGCCAATGATGGCCCAGGCTCTGGCAGCTTCTTGGTGTCATTTTATAAAGCTTATTGTGAACTACTAGCAGAACCACTGGCTAGGATCTATAACTCTTTTCTGCACACCAAAAGGGTGACATGATGGAATCAGTCCCATCAGCTTTGCTAAACTTTGATCTAAAAATCTTCACTTCCATTTTGGTTTCCCATCTAATTGCAGTTTGGCATGTGCTGCTCTACAGTTATCAGTCAGGATTTATATGAAATTGGCAGGATATAGATAACATAGACACAGAGAAGGCCTTTGATAGGGTGGACTGGTTGTTCCTTCAGGCTAAACCCCAATATGATGATGACTTACCTGCTGGTGAACTATATAGCCCTGAATTCTCGCCTCAGTGTCAGTGGTGCCCTCACTGCCCCAATATCACTACATAGGGGTGCCCAACAATGGTGCACTCCGTCACCACTTATCTTTGCGCTCACTTTTGAGCCACAAACAAACTGCTTAGAATCCAATCCAGAGATTAAAGGGATGGCGGTACATGGTGAACAGTATAAGCTAGCCCTCTTTGTCGATGACATTTTGTGCTTCCTCACATGTCACTCCCACTCCTACTGGGTGAGTTGCAACTGTTTGAAGCTGCCTCAGGCTTTCTCATTAATTGCCCAAAGTCCACAGGCATTAGAGTGGTAGACCCCACTGGAGTGTCCCGTCATTTTCTGGCTTCTTCAGATTTACCTTCAAATACCCCTTCCATACGTTGCCTGGAAATCATGCTTACAAATTCTACTGACACTCTATAGGTCAGTAATATCCCATGTTTGCAAGAAGCACTCCGAAAAGATTTGCATCACTGGAGGAGGCTCAAGACGGCGTGGCTCAGTTGCATTAATAGCATAAAAATGAAATACCTCCTTCAATTACTATATGTCACTCACACTCTGCCCTTATGGATACCTAGTAAGACCATACTTCAAACTCACAAAGACCTAATCCACTTTGTAGAGCACAGTTCCACATTTAGAGTACACAGATATATTCACTGCAGGTTCACATCAGATGGGGGTCTGGTGTTTCCCAATATAGAATATTGTGTTCACACCATCTAACAACAGTCTGCCTTGGATTGGCACTATCTTCCCTACACTAAACCCTGTTTACTCCTTCAACAAAGTTGTTGCTCCATCCCCTTAAACTTTGTCATCTGGATGAGACCCTGGGACCATTTCCAAGCCTCACACATGCCCCTCAATGTAACACCCACCCTCTTGAGGCACTGGGACAAAATTAACCATTGTCAGACTGCTGCCACACACCCTTCCTCTCTCTCCCCTATCACACAGAATCCAGAGTTTCCACAGGACAAAATAGATATAATTTTCAAAGATTGGTGGGGAGGGAGAGTGCCCAAACTACTGGCAACCTGTATCAGGAAGGAGCCACACTTGACACACACATGTTGACAATTCTTTTAGCTATCCGGTGCACGCAAGTTCTACCTCACCCAACTCCTTCACTTGGCAAACACGGAAATGGTCAAGGAAAAGGGAAGCAGGACTCAAACACCCCTTGAGCAAATGTTTGCCAAAGAAGGGTATTACTAGTTTATACAAGGGCTTAAGTGGCCTCTCACAGCTGCACTGCCACACATACCAATCACATTTAGAGCAGGATCCTGGAACACTAATGCCTGATGGGATTTGGCAGGGACTCTGGACACAGGTGGCTGGGACATCCTTCTGCCTTCAACACAAAAGTAATGCTTACAAAATACTCACCAGTGGTACTTTACCCCAGTACACATACACGCTATGACAGAGGCTCTTGATATTTGCTGCAGGGGTTGTGGGAGTAGGGCACATATTTCCATGTGTGGTGACAGTTTGTGCTGGTGAAGCGGTTCTGGAATGAGGCGCTGCAACAGATTCATCTGATTTGCTCAGAGTTTTTGACAATGGACCCACTGGTACTCCTGCTCGGTAGAGCAGGGAAAACTGATCTATATTTATGAGATTTCAGTGCAGTACAGCAAGTCACCTTGCCATGCTGCCCTGCATCAAAGGAAAAGGGCACTGTATTTAAGCAATACAGTGAATTCCTATGCCACTGCGCTGGCACAGTTTGGGCCAACTAGAGCTAATGCAGGCACCCTTGCACCATGGTGGAATGGTGTCTGCATTGCATGCAGGATTGTTTTTGTGCAGGAAGGGTCACCTTCCTGCACACAAAACATTCTGGGAGGTTTTTTCTTTTTTCTATGAATGCAGCAGAATGCCTGACTGAGCCCCATAATGATGTAATGCATACGTTTGAAAGGATTTGGCTAACGTTTATAACTTATGCTAAAAAGGACAGGAATCAACAGACTCTGGCAGACATCATGGTAGATGTGGCTGACAAACATTTATGATGATTTTGAAAATATGAGTATGCAATACATTTATATATTTATTGGTGCTCAGTTTCAAGCTGCTACACTCTTTACTCATTGGTGGTGCACAAAATCTGTCACATTATTGCGCTTCGGTGTTGTACTCTCCCTGGTTTACTTATATATATATATGTATATACATATATATATATATATATATATATATATATATATATATATATATATATATATATATATATATATATATATATATATATATATATATATATGCTTAAAGTCAATACATTGAAAAAAACAATTAAATCTACCCAGGTTCCTTCAAGGAGAGTAGAAAAAACATCTTCATTAGAGATTGGGGACTTGTAGATATTGCAAACATTGGATGAAATGAGTGAATTTGAAGTGGGACAAAATCTAGGTGACAGTTGTGATCCCTTTGACCCTCAGTTTGTGTCTTAATTGCCGATTGCTTTTGGCATAGATATGGGAGCTACTTGTGAAATAACTTTTAGAGCAAAATTTAGGTTTGTCCCACAAACTGCACGATACTATAACAATGTCTTTGGTGAGTTAGTGGATGATGACATTTTGAAATTGACCAATGACGTCCCACACAGGTGAAATATGATGAAAGCCCAGTGGTAGGCAGTTCTATCATTACAGAGGGATCAAAGTATAATAATAAAACCCTCTGGGGAACGTAGTCCTGATGGAGTGAACAGCTTATGTAACGGAAGCCTACAGACAGTTAAATGATACTGAATGCTATATTAGGGTGGACAAGACATATTTGTGTGACCTGCAAAAAATATACTTCCAATTAATACAGGGATGGCATAATGACCAATTGTTAAATTGGGATGAACAACAGTTTTTAATAAATGAAATACCTATGTCTTCAACCTTTTACCTGCTCCCTAAAGTACACAAAAGTGTGGCAAATCCACCAGGGCATCCAATTGTCTCTTCGAAGAACAACTTATTTGAGAATACATCCATTTTTGTAGGTCATTTCCTTTCTCCCTTTGTAAAACATTTGCAATCCTATGTGAAGGATGCAAAAGATTGATTACAGAAAGTACAGAATCTACATTGGGTGAAGAAGCATTGGCTGGTCTACTTAGATGTAGAGAGTATTTATACAAGCACTAGATATACTGCTGCAGCATAAGAGCATGTATGCATTTTTAAAGGGCCAGGAGTATTCACATGTTGGAACATACACAAATGCTTCTTAAAATGGCTGAAATCTGCTCGACAGAAAATGTTTTCATGTTTTAAGATGATTGGTTTAAAAAAATTCAAGAAACTTCTATGAGCACTTGCTTAACCCCCAATTATGCCAATTTGGCAGTCAGCTGGTGGGAGGAGCAGGTGCTCTGGAGTAGTGATTTGGCAAACTGGATGGATAGAGTCAGTACTTGGCTCAGATATATTGTATATTGATGATGCGTTTTTTGTGCGGGAGGGAAGTGAAACTGATTTGAAAACTTTTCAGAAGGAATTAAATGGAAATGATGTCAATTTGAAATTCTCAATACAGTACAGCCAGAAACTATAGTTTTTATTCTTACAGGTATCAGTCATTGATAGAACGTTGATAACTGAGTTGTTTAGAAAGACAATGGCAGGTAATTTAATTTTGCATGCTGCTAGCTGCCATCGCTCTAGCTTCATACAGCAAATATTTACGAGCTAAAAGGAACTGTAGTTTGGAGCCAACTCATTTAGCAGTAAACAATGAGATGTCAAGAAGATTAGAATACTGAAACTACCCAAAGAAAGTATTACAACAAGCAAGTGACCAGGCAGATAAAGTGAGGAGAGAGGATGTATTGTTTGAATCGCAGCTTCCCGGCAAGAGAGAAGAGGGTGGAGAACCAGTGAGGTTTATAACTAAATACAATAATCAGTCTGGGAAGTTAAGGCACATTTTGAAAAAGAGGTGGGGAGTCTTGTCACAAGGCTCAGTATTGAAGGACAAGATAGGCAGCACCCCTTTGATTATGTAAACAAGGAATATATCCTTAAAGGATAGTCATCTCATTTCTAAAACAACCTATTTGTTAGGACAAGTGAAGTGTTTTCACAGGTGTGGGGGATGTGAGGCCTGCAAATACAGTAATTATGTACAGGAGGTCACCATGCAGAGAGTAAGGAGAAAATGGAGGATCCCCAAACTGATCAGTTGTGGCACAGATTTTGTGATATATGTTATTCTCTGCCCAAGTGGAAAATGGGATATAGGATCCATAACTTTTCCAGTTAAAAAACGAATAATTGAGCACTGGCGGCTCATTACAAACAATGACCAGAATTATGGGACAGCGAAACATTTAAAAAAGAAAAACATAAAAGTGATTGGATATTAGCCAAGTATTTTGGCATTGACCTTGTTCCCAGAAACACCAGACGGGGGATCGTATCACCACTCTATGAAGATTGGAATCTCGCTTAATCTTGCAGGCTGGCTGTGTTATTCCACAAGGAATGAGCAGTGATGAGGAACTTCATTCACACATATAAAGGAAGCTGGAGTCCCCCTTTGATAGAAGGGTAAATGAAACAATGTTAGGAGACTAGTGTAAGGGTGATTAGAGGACAGCTTAGTAGAAGTGTTTCTTGTGGGAGATATAGAGTAGTGTAGTGAGTAGTAGTTTTGGGATGCTTCTCTTGCATTAATGCAATATGTTATACAGATGCATCAACAACTGAAGAAAGAAGTATATTTTCCTTTTAGGAACGGGAGTGAATCAAGCAGGAGTGGAGCATAGTCAAAAGTCTTGAGAAGGAGACAGTTCTGACATGAAATTTAAATAAGAGCTATAATTGTATGTACTAAACAGTTGGAGAGTAGGGTACTGCACCACTATGTGTAGAAATAATGTGGCTCTGTACGTTCATAAATAAATCAGTTTGACAGTGGATATTAGTGGGAAATGTGGCACTATCCTATTATGAGTGGTGATAACTTTGCTTGGTGAGTTTGTGAATTAATAATTTTGGGCCAGATGTAGGAAACGATTTGCAACTCGCAAACGGCAAAATTTGACGTTTGCGAGTCGCAAATGTGAGTTTGCTATGCAGAAATGCATTTTGCGAGTCGGGACCGACTCGCAAAATGCATTTCCGACTCGCAAATAGGAAGGGGTGTTCCCGTCCTATTTGCGACTCACAGTGGGATGCAATTCCATTTGCGACCGCATACGCGGTCGCAAATGGAGTCGCAGTTACCATCCACTTGAAGTGGATGGTAACCCACTCGCAAATTGGAAGGGGTCCCCATGGGACCCCTTCCACTTTGTGAATGGACCCAAAAATATTTTTTCAGGGCAGGGAGTGGTCCAAGGGACCACTCCCTGCCCTGAAAAAATACCGAAACTAAAGGTTTCGTTTTTTTTTTTAAGTGCAGCTCGTTTTCCTTTAAGGAAAACGGGCTACACTTAAAAAAAAAAAAAAACTGCTTTATTTAAAGCAGTTACGAACACGGAGGTCTGCTGACTACAGCAGGCCTCCATGTTTGCGAGTGCCTTGACTCGCTATGGGGCCGCAATTTGCGACCCACCTCATGAATATTCATGAGGTGGGTCATTGCGACCCCATAGCGAGTCGCAGTCGGTGTCTGAGACACTGTACTGCATTGCAAATTGCGACTTGCAATTTGCGAGTCGGATGGACTCGCAAATTGCAAGTCGCAATTTGCAATATTGCTACATCTGGCCCTTTGTTCCTACATCTGTATTTGAGGGAAAACAATGCTAATTATGGGGTGCTAGAGAAACAATGAAGGTTAAAAGGTGATTTTATAACCACAAACATTTTTGTTATTTTTGTATAATGTGAGAAGCACATTTGTGCACATTTTTACTTTGTTTGGTTATTTGATGATATATTTGAATTGAAAGTTGCAGCAAATTTAATGTCCACTGTATTATGGGAAGTTTTGTTTATTGGGATTAATGATAATGTTATGCTTAGTCTAGTGACATGATTGGTCAACAAGTACTATGTATATAGTCGTTTTGCCATTTCTATTCAGACACAATACAAGACGTATTGTTGTTTGATTTATAATCATGGTACCCAGACTATGAAGTATGTGATCAGGACCCTGTGTGAGGTCGAAACATGTCATCTCTTTCTCTGCTATTAGAATTAAACTCTGAAATGAAGCTGTGTTCAGTGTGGCTTGTCACTCTAACCAGGAAGTGGGGAGATCTGTTTTAACTATAACTCGCACCTTCTCCATGTACAGTTGTCTCATTAATAATTTTATTGAAAATGCTGTAGTGAAAATAAGAAAGATGGGATAGAAGATGTAGTTGATTTTAATATGTGGAGTAATTAGCTGTGTATTGCGAAGGCACAAGTTATAGTTTCCCTAGGCTGCAAATTAAAGTTACTTGAAAGAACTCTAACTATAACTGCAGGATTTCTTTAGTTTTGCACAAGCAAATTCAGAACCTAACTATACCCAACGGCCCAGTAGCCTTCGGTGTTTTCAGTATATATATATATATATATATATATATATATACCAAAAAGAGTTGTCCTGAACGAAAGCACACTCACAACAGGTCATCATGAAATGTAGCAAAGTCAGCAACTGACAGAGAATTCTTTGGCATTTTCATTATTTCATGCCTTAGGTACAAAGTTGCTGACTTTGTTACATTCCGTTATGAGCTTTTGGGAGTGCGCTTTCGTCTGAGGCCAACTTTTTTTTGTACAAATTTAACAAAGGCAGCACCACTGCATGAAGGAGTAGTGCTGTGTGGCTTTATGGATTGTCACTTTCAGAGCAGCAGGTCTGTATATATATATATATATATATATATATATATATATATATATATATATATATATATGTCTACATTCACTGAAAAAACAAAGGTTACAGGGACTTTATGGTTAGGAAACAGAGTTTAACAAATCCCATGGAAATTCACTTAAAAAGCCCAACGTTACAGGGACGTTATAGGGACGTTATAGTTAGGCTCTCATTTTAAACATACCAAACCATAGAAATTCACCTGTTATAGTTACTTAAAATAACTATAACTTGTGGCCTAAGGTAACTATAACTTACACCCTTGCCATGCACTGCTAATTACCACACAAATTACAACACTCATGACATCTTTGAAAACATCATTGATAATTTGACTGTAACATCTGCAATAACTTTATTGATAAAGTAACTGTGCATGGTGGGAATGCGAGTTATAGTTACCTTAGGGCATGAGTTTTAGTTACTTTACATAACTGTAACTATAAAAGGTGAATTTCCATGGTTTGGTACTTTTAAAATGTGAGCCTAACTATAACATCCCCGTAACCTTTATTTTTTTAAGTGAATAGATAGATAGATCGATAGATAGATTACGATTTCAGGCAACGCTAACTTGATTCGAAGGTATTGGAGCGCATTACATGAGCACCAGTCACATTAAACAAGGAAACATTCATTTTTGTAGAACAATGCTCATCCCTCCCCTTTTGCTGTAAATAATATTCATGGATATAGGATTCCATCTCAATTTTTATGTCACAAACATAGTTAAGTGTTATGTCACTGCTGTCTTAACCATGGATCTGGTGCAATTAACCTCTACTTGTGGTGTTATTTTTATATGTGCAGACGGCTGAAGTGCCATGTGTTGTTTGCACAGATGCTGCTCCAGTACCAGGTTCCATATCCATCCTGCCAGCGGCGTCTGTGCCTTTGTCATTGCCCTTGGCAGCTGGTGATCCCTTCCTGCCCCTGGCAACTGGTGGCCCCTAATTGCCTTTGCCAGCTGGTGGTGCCTCCTTACTTTTGCCAGCTGGTGGTGCCTCCTTGCTTTTGCCAGCTGGTGGTGACTCCTTGCTTTTGCCAGCTGGTGGTGCCTCCTTGCCTTTGCCAGCTGGTGGTGCCTCCTTGCCTTTGCCAGCTGGTGGTACCTCCTTGCCTTTGCCAGCTGGTGCTCCCTTTTTGCCCTTGTCAGCTGGTGCAGGCAGACTGTCTGTGTGGATGGGTGTCTCCTTGGAGCCACTCACAACTGCAGTGGCCATAGAAACTACAGTGGCCGTGGACTAGGTGGCTGAGGTGCTAGCCTGGGTCCTGACCACGCTGACCCGAAGTGAAGGATGGGCGAGGGGGAGGGAATAGGTCAAGGGTGGAGAGGAAAAGCTTTTTAGTGACACTGGGGCTGGAGGAGGGTGAAGGTTTGGAAGTGGAGGAAGAGGGAGTGGTGGTAGGAGGTGTCTGTCTGCTGTGTTTGGGTGCAGGTGCATGGGCTGGATGCTGTTATGAGGTGGATGGCTGTTGGGTGTCTGAGTGCTTGCGTTTGTGTACTTTGGGAGTAGGGGGCACAGACACACTGAGAGAGGACACAGGGGACGTGTGCATGGAAGTGGGGGTTGTGACTGCCAGTGAGGGGCATGTAGTGATAGGCATGATGGTGATAGGGGTAGTGTATGAGTGTGTAGTGCATGCAGGTGTGAGTGGAGACGCTACTGGGAGGGAGGTGGACAAGGAGGAGGAGGGGGACACAGTGGAGGCAGTGGATGTTGGTGTGACTGCATGGTGCTTGTGTGAGTGCCTGTGGGATGAAGTGTTGTGGTTGTGTTTGCCTGAGCCACTTCTGTGTGTTGATTTGGGTGCATGCTAGTCTGATGGTGTGCTTGGGATATGCTGGGGTTGAGGGGAATGGGACTTGGTAGAGGAAGCTGAAGGGAGGGGGCTAGAGACAGGAACAATGGCTGCCATCAGGGAGGAGGCCAGAGCCTGGAATGATCTATGTTGGGCCGCCACGCCATTTGTTTGTTGCAAATGCCCTGCCAGACCCTGGATAGTGTTCACTATGGTTGACTGCCCAACAGAGATGGATCACAGGAGGTCAATAGACTCCTCACTGAGGGCAACAGGGCACACTGAGGCAGGGACAGGGTTGCCCGGGGCGAAGGAGATGCCCACCCTCCTGGGTGAGCGGGCACAGGGAACACGCTGAGTGGCTGCTGGGATGGCAGTGCAGGTATGGGGGTGGCGGCTGTACCTGTAGTTGGGGTGGTCTCAGAGCTGTCCGCCACCACCATGGAGCTTCCATTGGAGGAGGTGTTGCTTTCCAAACTGTCCCCTCCAGTCTCCGCTGTGGTGCTCCCCTCGCCCCCCGTCCCACTGGTGACCTCACCGTCTGTGGATTCGGCCTCATGGGGCATGTGGGATGCAGCTCTCTCCTTCGCCAGTGCCTCTGCTCCTCCGCCAGATGATGCTAATGCACACAAGGACAGGGTGACAAATCAAAAAGGGGGTGGAAGAGACAGAGGATACACTTGGTCAATGCCAGCAACAACACCACTGTTGGCATACACAACACACAGGGAACAGCTCTATGCACTAGGCCATGCACTACCAGTTACAATGCTAGTCACCAGGCCATGGAGTACAATGCCTAACGCCAATAGCAGTACACCTGAAACCCACAGGACCCTGCCCAGTAGTAGATGCCCACTAGCATTTTTGGGGCTGGAGTACATCAGAGCCTGCCCAACACGGAACCTACCCTGCCATGTTTGTCCTGGCTTAGGGGCACCCACAGGCACACATCTCCCACCCAGATAACACCCCATCACGCACAATTTTCTGATTCTGAAACTGTACTCACCCCTTTGTGCCTGCTGTGATGCCTTCAAGCACCCATCCAACTGCAGATAGGCCACAGCCAGTATGCGGAACATTAGGGGGGTCAGGGTTCGACGGGTATCAATTTCTCGTTGGGAGGCCATCCCCAGCTGGGCTTCTGCCATCTTCCTTGCCCAGCGGCACAGGTCCTCCCACTGTTTGCGACAGTGGGTGCTCCGCCTGTCAAAGACCTCCAGGGTCCGCATGTCCGTGGTGATGGCACGCCAAATACCCTTTTTCTGATAGGTGCTGACCTGCAGACATCCAGCCTGTTACACTCATGGCCCACCATTTCCCTCCCATCCCCTTATGCACAGACATTGACCACCATACATGCTGCACCCTGCCCAGGACCCCTCAGCCACCACGCCCACCACTTACACGGGGCTTACACACACAGCACTCCATGCATTCATGGCCCATGTATCGTGCTCACAGTGTACTCACCTGTGGGTCTGGAGGACCATAAAGTAAATGGTAATGGGGTAGGTCCCCATCCACTAATCTCTCCAACTCCTCTGAAGTGAAGGCAGGGGCCCTTTCCCCGGACACTCGAGCCATGGTCGTTTCCATACACAGGTCACAGCAGCATTTGCAGTGTAGGTCCTCTCCTGTTGAAGGCAGGGAGCAAGTGAGTGAACAGATAGAAAATGGCGGTCACATCAGCGGCGGTACGTACGGTCACTGCTGGCGTACACCTCCGTTGGCTACTGGAACCCATAGGGCCCATTGATAACCAATGAGGTGTTGCATGGGGGTCCTCGACCGCCTCCCGCAACGGCGCATAACCTCAGTGGAATTACCTCATTTCCACTTGTCCCTCCACACAGGTCAGGCTGCCGCCATTTCAAGGCCATGGCACCTAACTGCGTCACAGCAGACATAGGCACATTTATGGGACTACATGTTAACATACTGTTTCTGCCACAACATGCAAGGCATTTTACTCTGAGGATATGTTTGAATATGACCATCTGCTCACCATTTTTCACCCTAGAGGTCAACCACTGAGGATGAATAGGAGATGGAGACATACCCCTGTGTACAGACCCCTGGTGGACCTGGCAACAATGGAGGACAGGGCATATTATCCTCACCTACAGACTTGATAGGGCCACAATCCATGAGCTGTGTGCCGAATTGGAGCCGGACCTTATCTCAGCTATCCGTCACCCCACTGGGATCCTCCCCTCTTGTGCAAGTCCCATCAGTGCTCAATTTCTTGGCAAGTGGCTCCTTCCAAGTGACAGTGGCCATGGCAGCAGGGATGTCACAGCCTACATTCTCAAACGTGCTGACCAAAGTGTTGTCTGCCCTGATGAAACACATGTGCAGTTACATTGTTTTCCCCCAGGTGGAGGATTTGGCCACAGTGAAGGCTGACTTCTATGCAATGGGACATATCCCCAACATCATTGGTGCTATTGATTGTACACATATTGCCTTTGTCCCCACCCCAGAGAAATGAACAGGTGTACAGAAATTGAAAGAGCTTTCACTCTATGAGTGTGCCTGGCGGACCAGTACATCTCTCATGTTAATGCAAAGTATCCTGGGTCTGTCCTATATCCTGAGGAATGGCAGCATCTGATATGTGACGGCTCAACTCCAGAGGCATCGGGAGTGGCTAATAGGTGAGCACATGGTCCCCACCCAGTGTCTGTTGACATATGGTATATGGATGTGGGGTTGGCCCTATGGGAGAGAGTCTGGCTAACAAGTATCCCTCGATATTTGCAGGTGACTCTGGTTATCCCAACCTCTCATGGCTACTAACCCCAGTGAGGGATGCCAGGATCAGGGGAGAGGAACGTTACAATGAGTTACATGGGCGAACAAGGAGGATCATTGAGCACACCATTGGCCTCATGAAGGCCAGGTTCAGGTGCCTCCATCTGACAGGTGGATCCCTGTGCTACTCATTCAAGAAGGTCTGCCAGATCATTGTTGCATGTTGCATGTTGCATGTTGCACAACCTAGCCTTGAGACTCCAGGTGCCTTTTCTGCAGGAGGATGAGGCCGGAGATGGTCGTGTGGCAGTGGTGGAGCCTGTATACAGTGACAAAAAAGAGGCAGAGCAAGAGGATGTGGACAACAGAACAACTATAATACAACAGTACTTCCAGTGACACACAGGTAAGACACTGTAACCTCACCTTCCATTGCTGTTTTATGAAGTGAATTTTCTCTGGCTGGCTGCTGTTCCCACTACAAAGGCCACTTATTGTACCCTTTAACATGTCAATTTGCAGATATTTGTGCTTTCCTGTGTCTCCTGGTTTATTGACTGCAGCACATTACAGGTCATATCTATGTATACATCACTGTACAGTCTACAGATTGTTAAACAACTAGATCCTTAAATCATACTCCATACTTGTTTTTTCCAAGGGTGTTTATTTTAGTGCTGAGAAGTAAATGGGGATGTGCAATGGGCTTAGGTGATGGTTGAGGAAAGTCCAGGATAGAGTCCAGTCTATTGATATCACAGGTGCATTGTCCAAGGGGTCATAGGAAAGGGAGCAATGTCAGTTCAAGGTGGACAGGGTGACAGAGTGGGACACAAAGGTGCCAATCAGGAGAGTCGTATTTCCTGGCGGGGGTCTTGGCAAGGTTCTCTGGCTTCTGCCTGGATCGCAGGGACCGTTTTCTAGATGGTTCTCCTTCTGCAGGGGGTGGGGTACTGGTGGCCTGTTGTTCCTGTGGCGGGGCCTCCTGTCCACTAGCATCAGTGGAGGTGGAAGGCTGTTCATTGTGGCTAGTGTCAGGGGCCCGTTGGTGAGCTACTGCCTCCCTCATGGTGTTGGCCATGTCTGTCAGCACCCCTGCAATGGTGACCATGGTGGTGCGGATGTCCCTCAAGTCCTCCCTGATCCCTAGGTACTGTCCCTCCTGCAGCCACTTGGTCTCCTGCAACTTGGGCAGTATCTGGCCCATGGTCTCCTGGGAATGGTGGTATGCTCCCAGGATGTTGGTGAGTGCCTTGTGGAGAGTCGGTTCTCTGGGCCTGTCCTCCCCCTCTCGCACAGCAGTCCTCCCAGCTTCCCTGTTGTCCTGTGCCTCTGTCCCCTGAACCGTGTGCCCACTGCCACCGACCCCAGATATTCCTGTGTTTGTGGGGTTGCCTGGGTTCCCCGTAGTGGTGGACACACTGCTGATTGACATGTCCTGTGGGGATGTAAATGCAGTGTTGGTTGTTTCTGTGTGTGACATCTTGTGCATGGGTATGTTTCCCTCTATGGTTGTTATTACCAAGGCAGCTTTGGCTTGTGTGAGTTTTTATTTGGTTGGCTAAGTGATTGTCACTAGTGTGCATGCTGTGGTGATGGGTGTCCATGCAGGGCTGTGAGTGGTGTCCATGCATTGTTGTTGCATGCAATGCTGGGTATTGGGATGGGTGAGTTGTGATGGTGGGGTGTATGTGAGGTGGTGGGGTGATAGGGTGATGGGGTAAGGGGTGAGGGTAGGTGTGGGGGGTATGTGATGGCATGCAGGTAGGGGGGTGAAAGTAGTAAAGAGTTAACTTACCAGAGTCCAGCCCTCCTGTTACTCCTGCCAGGCCCTCAGGATGCAGAATTGCCAAGACTTGCTCCTCCCATGTTGTTAATTGCGGGGGAGGGGTGGGGGTCCACATCCAGTCCTCTGTACAGCTATCTGGTGTCTTGCAACCATGAAACACAACTTCCCCTTTAGGTCGTTCCACCTCTTCCTGATGTCATCCCTTGTTCTGGGGTGCTGTCCCACGGCATTGACCCTGTCCACGATCCTCCGCCATAGCTCCATCTTCCTTGCAATGGATGTCTGCTGCACCTGTGCTCCGAATAGCTGTGGCTCTACCCGAATTATTTCCTCCACCATGACCCTTAGCTCCTCCTCTGAGAACCTGGGGTCTCTTTGTGGTGCCATGGGTGTAGTGTGTGTGACAGTGTGTGGAGTGATGTGTTGTGGTGTGTGCTGTGAGGTGCGTGGGTGGTGTATGAGTGATGGTGTTATGTGGCTCTGGTTCTGTGGGTGCTCCTGGTGTGTCTCTCTCTCTGTTGTAAATTGTTTGTAGTGGTAAAGGGTTGTGGGTAATGTGTGTGTGTGTGTTTTATAGGGGTGTGTGTATGTGTGTTAGGTGTGTGTAGTTTGAATTGTCCAATGTGGTGGTGTTTTGTTAATGTGTGGGCATTTTCAGTGTGGCGGTATGTACTGCCAATGGTTTAATGCAGTTGAATGTCTGCTGCGGTGATTCGTGGGTCATAATGCTGTGGGCGTAGTTCTGTTGGCATAACGGTGTGGGTTTTGCTACCACCAGTTTATCACTGACCTTTGGTCTGGCAGACGTGTGTGTGTGTCTGTATAGTGGTGGATTTCTATGTGTGAGTCATAATACGGGTAGCGGTATACCTCTGCGGTCGCCATATGTTGGTGGCAGTCAGCATGGCGGTAGGCGGCACTTACCACCAATGTCATAATGAGGGCCTTAGAGATGTTTGTTTTATCAGCATATCATTTTCTGAAAACACATATTTTATTATCAAATACCACATGACCAGAATAATAAAACTTTGCTGGAAAAAAACATAAAATTGTGCCTTCAAAATATTTGTTTCATTAAAAGCATAAGCCATGGATGCTTACCATAACACCCAGCATGCATACAATATGCACAATATGCACATAATGCCCACAGTATACCATTTTACCGGGGCAACCACTGTGCCAAGGATGGACATCATAATAGCCAAGATGTCTATCATAAACTAGCATAGTTATTTGTACACTTTCACTTTCAAGGCTCAACAGTGCTAAAGGGCTTGTGCTCACTCCCTAAAACATAGTAGAAATGGCTTACATCTCATTGGTACATTTAATTTCCTCATATATCTCTTCAAAGTGGTATATCATATACCTAGGGTGGGTAAATTAAACGGGCCTGCAGTATTTATTGTGCCACCTACTTAAGTAGCCCCTTAAAACATGTCCTAGGTCTGTCATTGTAGCCAGTATGCAGTTTTCAACTGCCAATCAGTAAGGTAAAATGACCCCCTCAGTAAGCCCCCAAACCCCCCTTTTATTACATATTTCACCCCTAAGGTTGGCTCTAGGCAGCCCATAGGGCAGGGTACATTGCAACTAAAAAGTTGGACATGTACTTTTAAGTTTTAAACGTCCTGGTAGTCAAAAACTAAGTCTATGCTAGCTTGAGCCTAGTAAATTGAACATGCAACCCACGTCTGGGCATACCCTTCCCACTTAAGGCAACTATAGTAACTCAAAGAGTTGATGGATAGAATGGCCACATGTTCATCCTGTGCTTGCTATGCCACCAGATTCAATTTAACCTGGCTGAGGAGGGATGATACCTCAAAACTGGTTCCACAATGCTTGTGTCCGGTCGAGGGGGAACCTGACCTGGTAGTTTCGGCTAGACTATGGGGCAGTTCGGCTGTTTCCATGGAAAAATGGAAAATTGATTTGCATATGGCTGAGTATAAACTGGAATGTCATGGCAAGAAAAACAATTATGGATTTAGGCCTAAATATGTGACTGGGGTGAATGTTTGACATTGTTCAGCACTGCATCCATCATCTGTTCTTTTTGCATGTGTCACCCTAAGTGGGAAGGGTATGCCCAGAAGTTGGTTCCTGGCATTAGCCTGGCTGATGAGGGGTGATACCACAAAACTGGTCCCAGTATGCTTGTTTCTGGTCCAGGGAGGACCTGGCATGGCAGTTCTGGCTGGATTGTTTCCATGGGGAGCAGAGTCAAGACTGATTCGCATATGGCTGGGTCCAAACTGGAATGGTGAGAAAAAAAACAATGGACTTAGGCCCAGATATGTGACTGGGGGTGAATGTTTGTTATTGGTCAGCATTCTGTCCATCATCTGTTCTTTTTAAATTGGTCATCCTAAGTGGGAAGGGTATGCCCAGATGTGGGTCCTATGCACACTATGCCCCCAGCTTCAAACTATCCTGGCTTATGAGGGTTAATACCCTGAAACCTGTCCCATGATTCTTGTTTCCGGTCTAGGTGGGGATGTGGCCTGGCAGTTTGTGATGGACTGTTCCCACGGGGAGCACTGTCAAGACGTATTTGCATGTCTGGGTCTAAACTGAAAAACAATGGATTTAGGCCCAGATCTGTGACTGAGGCTGAATGTTTGACATTGTTCATCATTCCATCAATAAAGTGCTATTTTTGCATTCGTCACCCTAAGTGTGAAGGGTATGCCCTGGCAGGTGTCCTGGGCTCATTATGCCACTGGACTCAAGCTAGCCATGCTGATGAGGGGTGATTCCTTGAAACCCTTCCTAGGCTGCTTGTTTCCGGGCCAGTGTGGACCTGGACTGGCGGGTTGGGCTGGACTGTTGAGAGGGGAAGCAGGGTGAGGTCTGATTTGCATGTTGCTGGGTCCAGCCTAGGTTGGCATGAAAAGCAACAAAAATGTGGATTTAGGTCCAGATCTGTGACTGGGAGTGAAAGTTTGAAGTTTTTCAGCATTCCGTCCATCATCTTTTCTTCTTACATTTGTTCCTCTAAGTGGGAAGGGTATGCTCAGACGTGAGTCCTGTGCTTGCTATGCCACTGTATTCAAGATAGTCTGGCTGATGAGGGGTAATACCCCAAAACCACTACCAGGATGCTTGCATACGGTCCAGGGAAGACCTGGCCTTGTAGTTCGGGCAGGATTGTTCCCATGGGGAGTAGGGTCAAGACTGATTTTCATATGGCTAGGTCCACACTGAAATAATATGTCAAGCAAAAAAGGTTTGATGTAGGCCCAGATCTGTTACTGATGTGAATGTTTGTCATTGTTCAGCATTCCTTCCTTCATCTGTTCTTTTTGCTTTGAAAAAGTTACCATCTTTTGCCCTAATTATTTGGTGCTTCAACCCTGTTCCTAGGACAAATGCCTGGGTGTATTTGGCAGTTGAACTTTGTATATTTCTCAAAGATAGAAAAGGAATAGAGAGTTTAGGTGTGCCTGGATGGACCTTCACTGACAGAATGGGGGATCTCACCTGGGCCCAGCCCCACTTGCAAATCAAATGGCTGTGCTCTGCAATCACATAAAATACTTCACACCATTTCATTTTTCATGCAGGAAGGCTGGAGCCAGAGCAAGGGAGGAAGAAACTCCAAGTACTTCAGAGAAACAACTCAAGAAAGTTCTCCTAGTTCAAAGAAGGCATGACATATAAAAATAGGACCCTTAGACCCACTCTTCTGTTCACTTTCTGGACCCATGGAAGAACTCTCAGAGGACATGAATACATAACACATTGCCTCTATGTTAAGCCGAACTGCTTTTATGCCAAGCTACCAGATGGTTAAGTGCAGGTTAATTTAGTGAAGTTTGTGGTTCTCCTTTACAGGGATTGTGGTTGTTGCTTGAGCAGAATTAGTACCCCTCAACTAACAACATGGTTTCTTACAACACTACCCATAGGTTCAGAGATACCCCCTTGCTATAAGTTGAATTAATAATTTGATGAAGAGGTAACCTTCTAGCCTAATACATAATTATATTGTAGCTTACAATGTAGTTCACAGACTAAATGAGCTGCTCTTGTAGCTTTGACACAAGCAGCAAGCTTTCCCCCAGGGAAATATGTGATAGGATCAATCATTACCAAAAAGCAATAAAGCCAGGAAGCCACACAAAGAAATCCCCAAACAAACTTAAAACTGGATGAAGAACCACTTGGCAGGAGTCTCTGCAGAGAGTGCAGGTGCTGGCAGAGGTAGTCTTTGATGGTCCTGAGACTTCAAAACAGCAGGCAAGCTCAGGTCAAGCCCTTGGAGATTCTTCTCAAGAAGGAATGCACAGCAAAGTCCAGTCTTTGTCTCCTTTCACAGGCAGAAGCAGCAAATGCTGGATAGCCCAACAATGCACAGTCACAGGCAGGGGCAGCAATTCACCTCAGCTCTTTAGCTCTTCTCCTTGGCAGAGGTTAGTCTTGAATTCAGAAGTGATCTTGAAGAAATCAAAAGTATGGGGTTTTGGGTCCACTACTTATACCCCTTTCTGTCTTTGAAGTAGGCAAATTTCAAAGGAAAGTGTCTCTTGTTTACAGGATCCTTCCTTGCCCAGGCCAGGCCCAGACACCCCCCAGGGGGTTGGAGACTGTATTGTGTGAGGGCAGGTACAGCCCATTCAGGTGTAAGTGACCACTCCTCCCACCACTATAGTCCAGATGGCTCATCAGGATATGCGGACTACACCTCAGATCCCTTTGTGTCACTGTCTAGAGGAGATTCACAAACAGTCCAACTGACAGTCTAGCCCAGATAGGTAATCCACAAACACAATCACAAAATGGCTTTAGCAAGAAAATGCCTACATTCTAAAAGTGGCATTTTCAAACTAACAATCTAAAAAACAGTTTCACTAACAAATGTATTTTTAAATTGTGACTTTAGAGAGACCAAACTCAAAATTTCTATCTGCTCTCGAAGGGAAACTTCACTTTAAGGATATTTAAAGGCAGCCCCCATGTTAACCGATGAGAGAGATAAGCCGAAGTTGGCAGTATTTCACTATGAGGACATGTAAAACACATCAGTACGTGTCCACCTTTAACATACACTGCTCCCTGCCCGCAGGGCTACCTAGGGCCTAACTTAAGGGTGCCTTACATGTATAACAAGGACATGTTTGGGCCTGGCAAGTGGGTATACTTGCTAGGTTGAATTGGCAGTTTTAAATAGGTGGCAGGTGGCAGGTCTGAACCATGTTTACAGGGCTACTTATGTGGGTGGCATAACCAGAGCTGAAGGCCCACTAGTAGTATTTGATTCACAGCCCCTGGGCACCTCTAATTTACTTTACTAGGGACTTACTAGTAAATCAGATATGCCAATAAGGGAAAAGCCAATTACACATACAATTTCACATCAGGAACACTTGCACTTTAGCACTGGTCAGCGGTGGTAAAGTGCACAGAGTATCACTATTGAGTATTCCTAATGTTTTAAACATTAATCTCCCATTTCAATAGACTTTGAGGAAAACTTAGGGGGTAAATTAGCTAATATATAAATGCATTATTAGGTTTTGTGCAGCACAGCGCTTGCGCTGTGCTTGTGATATTTATTGTATTCAAGATAAATCTTAAAAGGGGTATACATCCCGCCCTTGCTTTTCATTGGTTCCTGTGCTTGCCACTTACCTTTCCTCCATTTCAATTGGCTGTAGCATACTATTTCCTTGCATTTACCAATGCTTGTTCCTCATGTTTGACCTTATTACTGCCCTGCTGCCCAAGTACTGTTTTGATGTGCTTACAAGGAACTTTTTTTAATATGTTTTGTCTGCACAGTGGTTGCCCTGTCCTTTTTTATGGCTTCCTACAGTTCGACTCAGTCCCTCATGTTGCTCCCCCCATTTTCCCTCCTCCCACTTGCCACCACTAGCTCAAATACCAAGCTTAACTTAGCCTGCACAGTACCTGCCCTGTGCTTGTTTATGGCTCTGCACAGTCGTCTCCATCGCTCATGTAGCTTCCCCTCTTTTCCCTCTTCCCAGGTGTTATGTGTAGCTAAAATATCAAGCTTATTGTGGCCCTTGTGAGACTTCTGCCATTTTGGAGTTAGACAGCATTCCTGCTAATAACAAACGCGGGTGTTTGTGTCAGCAGCTGCACTCTATATACATAAGAGTTTGCATTGGAGACACTATCAAAAACATGGTCAAACCTGCAGATGGTTTGTTTTATTCTTCTTATGTGGCACTGACATTCTGGGGATGCCCTGTATTTCTTTAATGTGTGCTCGGGAGCAGACAAGATTGATGAGGCTTGGAACTCCTTGTTCTCCAAGCCTCGCTTTCAGCCCTGACCCTCGCCCACAGAGTCTAATTGTTTCTCTACAGTATGTCTGAAGCTAACAGAAGGTACTTCCCATTTTTATGAAGAGTTTTCTGAGTATTCATTTTAAAAACATTTGGTTTGAACTACATGTAAAAGAAATTAAATAATTCAGAGTACCTTTTGGAAAATGACCATGCTGCTGGTGTGAGTGGAATGGGGGTCACAGTGCTGTGCAGTGCCAGACTCAGACACCTTCCGGGCTGCCTTGTTTTCTGGTAATTTTCTCTTGGTCAACCCGAGGAGGCCAGACACCCTTGTTTCCTCAATCTTCCCAGATTAGCATTTGGAGCTGTCGCTGCACAGGTCACCTGGTGGCTTTTGAAGAGTATTTTTCTCTGTATCATTGTGCACCCCGCTTACTTTCCCTAATGGGTTCAAATGTAAGATGCAGGTATAAGGACACTCCTGGCAGACATGAGGCGTGCGGCCTCTGGCTCCGATTTAGCACATCGCACATATATAGCTGTCCTACCACAAATGATGAGCTTAGTAAGTATACAATACTCATTAACTGCTTTTCATTAGAGGTGGGCGGATCTCACAGAGTCCCACTACATGGAATTCCACAAAGTGGTTAAAAACTCTGCAAGCTCTCTGGAATTCGGCCAGCGGGCAGAGTTGTTCTGCGCGCCCGTTTGTGCCATGTTTTTCTTGTTCGGGAGCACAATTTGCGTTCTTGAGTTGCAAATATTGCGCAAACCGCACCACATGATTTGCATGGGCATGGCCATTTTGTTTTCTGTCTCTTTGCATGGGGCTGGGCCTATTTTCACTCCTAATCTTTACCATCCACCCTTTCTAAATTATACAACTCTCATTGTCCTTTATTTTATCAGTGTGGTCTCGGTATTTGTGTATTTTACATTTTTGTCATTTTTTTACTGTGCTTTTGTGACTTTTGAATAATTTATTGTTCTTTGCCTTTGCCTTTTTTCTTTTTTTCTTTCTTTGTTGCTTGTATTTCTTTCCCTTTCTTCCCTCCTCCCCCCAGTGCCATGGCAGAGGCCGGCAGATGAAGTGGTGGTACTGATGTGGCTCCTAGCTGCTTACCTTAATGGCATCAGCACTGGCAAGGGGTGCAGCCCCACCCCATTTTCACTGAGGCAGAGGTGGCAGCGCAATTATTTTCTGCAGTGCCAGTTTCCCTCCATGCTGGCAGCAGGTGACAGGCCTGGGAGCAGTTATGCTTTTCAGGAGCATTGACTGCTGTGGGGGAGAGTGTGCCAGTTGTTTCATCAGCACACTGGGTCCAGCACACCCATCAGCAGTTGATGCACCATTTCGCGGAAATCATTGACGGAGAACAGGACCTGCTTGACCTGCTAGGCATTGAGGTGAATAATAGGTTTTGATTTGTTGTCTGTGTTCCACAATGATAATCTAATAGCAGTGCTGACATTCAGAGGTAAGTTGTGGTTATGTGTATTTATTATGTGATCCAGTTTGCGCTAGCAAGATGAATCAGTGTTTCCTAATTGTACTTGTGGGTGCGCGTTTAGGCTGATTATTTTAGAAGTCATGCAGACAGAGACCCCTCCTGTCACCAAGAATAAGATAGTGGTAGTAGTAGTAATGAGTAATATCAGTGAGTTAGCTTTCCCTTCTCGATGCCTTTCTTTATGTAGCTTATGCAGTCCCTCCCAGTCGCAATCTCCCGGTGATGTGTATTTCATCATAGTATGCATGCATCTATGGATTGGAAAAAAAATGGAAGCTGAGTGGCCTCCTTCAAAGGTGGTTGAGAGAAGCAAAGATCATTTGTTGCAATATGAATGCATTGTTAGTGGTGCGTAGTTGTAAATGTAGGCCCATATCTATTCACAAGGCCCTTTGTACAATCGGAAGTCACATTTAGTGATTGTGCAGCGGCACACACTGCAGGGCCATATTTACAAGGCCATGTAAAGCCACCCTGTGTGGCTCTTCGTTGCCTTGTGAAGGTGAACTGACTCAAAGTAGAGCAAGTTGCTGTGTTGGCTCACCCTGCGACAGGGAGGCGGGCCATGGGTGTTACCATGGGTACTCGCATGTAACACCCAAGACATTTGACACATTCCCAGATTTACAAGGTTTTGTGAACCACAGAATGAGCGAAAAGCCCACATCTTCTCAGGGGAGGAGTAAGGGAGATATACAACGAGTAGAAATACCTTTATTTCTCCTTGATTTTTCCTTTTTCTATGTGTGCTGCACTGTGCACACATAGGAAATGGAAAACTCCTCTTGTAATTGTTTTTTTGCTGGAAACTATCCCATCCTGCACAAAACAATCATCTCCTCAATGCAGGGTCCATTGCAGAATGGTGAATGGGTGCCTGCATTGGCTCATGGCAGCCCATCGTGCACCGCCACCAATGCAGGGGAAAAGGACAGGATTGTGCCACATCTGTTGTTGATATAGCACATTCCTGGCCTTTTCTTTTGATGCAGGTCAGTGCTGCAAGAAGGGATGCGGTTCTGCCCTGCTTCAAAAGTTTGTAAATATTATGGCCTTTGGTTTGGTAAATTTGGAGTAGGGTTTAGGTGTAGAAATTAGGAAAGTAGAAGTAATAGGTCAACTGAAGTTGAGTCCATCATACTAGGCAATCTGATTTAGAAAAGAACATCGCTACTGTGTTTGTCCCTGCTTGTCAAACATTTTTGGGGAGATTAACTGTACCACTAACCTTTTTTTTATCTTCTTTATTTCTTACCTCCGTACAAAGAGGGGAAAGAAGAGGTCAACATCGGCTGCAGGTCCAGGACGAGACAAGGGGGCCAGTGTCACCAGCAGTGTGGACGCTGGTGGATCTGCTGGTCCCAGTAAGTCTTCCTTTTATATCATTATTACATCACTAATTTTCACCTCTCTTCATTTCAAATATTTTTTCTTTTAGTTTTACTGTGTCTGTCTAGCTTTTTTGTACTTATTGTCATTCTATGTAAGCTTTTTTAACTAAATTTTAGTTATCCCTGCATTTATCTATTTGTCATGTTTCTGTACCTGACGTCCTTCTGTCTGTACTAGCTTTCTAATGCTTGTTACTAAGCTTAGCTTTCTCTTCTCCCCTTATATATCTTGCGGACTGGTGCTTAATACTAAGAGGACAGATTCTCAGAACAGGTACTCTACTGACAAGATTGCATGCCCAAGTCAGCTTTTGTATGCATGTTTGTGAAGGTTTTCTTTGCCTTGCTCATGCCCATTGCATTTGCTAACCAAGATCTCACCATAGGTTTTCCTGGATTGACCAAAGTATTCCGAACCTTTATTGTACTTCAGTGACTTAGCTTTGCCCCCTCATTATGAAATGTTTGTGGCTGATTTGTTTACTTGTCTTTTCTAACAATCAACAAAATTTCTAAAGTGAATGGTAGAAGAAGATAGAACTGTAATGATCTATTGTAGTTGTACTTTGTTGGAACTAAAATATATAACGTTTTTTCCAGACACACTGACCACCAGTGCAGGGGCCACCGACAGCACCAGTATGCCAGATGCAGCAGCAGTTGGAAGGGGAGAACTGGCGGCAGCAGGGACGGGCACTGGTAAGTAATATTGCTCTTGGTCATTGACAGGGGTTGAGTTCTTAATGGCCTCTTCTCTTTGCAGATCATCAGACAAAAGCTCATTAATGGATGCTACAAATGACGGCTTGCTGGAAATGCAAACAAAGTATAGGAGGCTAAAAGAAGGAAAGGGTGAAATAGTATTTGAGTGAAAGGATGCGTGGGTGAAAGGAAAAGATGTGTAGGTGAATGATAGGAGATGTATGGGTGGGTGAAAAGATGGATGAAATGGTGAAAGGAGTGAAAGGATGCTTAGTGGGTGAAGGGTGGATGGGTAAAAGCCGATGCTTGGGTGAGAAATGGGTAGATGGTAACGACCAATACATGGGTAAATGGATGAATAGGTGAAAGAAGGTTGCTTGAAAGAGTGAATACTGGCTAGGCGAGTGACATGTATAGATGGACGGGTGGATAAATATGAATGGCTGGATTGGAATAGTGAAAGACTTGATGAGAGTGTGAAGCTCAAATGGTGGGTATCAAAGGGTGAATAGAATAGATGAATGAAAAGATGAATGTATAATTACTTAGATCAAGAAATACGGAAGCTGTTGTGGAGAGGGATTTGTCTGTTCATCACCTACTTCGCTTGTTTTGCATGGTTATCAAAGCTTTGGTTCAAAGTGGGGGTAATTTAATTTTCTATCTTCTTCCTTAACTCACTGTGGTTGAAGCAAGGGAGATGTGTATTCTCCCATCCATCATCATACTTCCCTCCCCATTACTTAGTCACCAATATTAATATGTTGTGCCTACAGTGTGGTTCAATACTGCAGTACAATAGTGTGTTCTGTTCTATGTGCATCTGCTTCTGTTAATGCAGCATTTACAAAGTTGACAATGCAATGCAAACTTAAAAGTTGTGTTTCCCTTCCCTCCCAGTGTCCACCCTGTCACCTCTCAGTACTTCAGTCCTTCATTTCCTTCTAAAGTTCCCTACCAGCTACTGAAAAAAAATTAAAAAATCCCTTGTATGCACCACCTTTATGTGTAACTGATTAACATTTCATGGCTTCCGTAACGGATTTATGCCAGTTCAAATTTGACCCCTTTGACATTCATCAACTGCAGAGATGCATGTGTGGGTAATAAATGGCCCTGTGACTTGTAATCAGCCACAACAAATTACAATGGCCCTAGGGGACCAGCAATTTACTGCAACTGTGCACTCTACTTTAAAAAAAATAGTTGCACAGAGCACAATTTATGATTGTCATTTTCCTTTTTCCTTCCTGCTATAGCTACTTCTGGTGGACATAATCCAACTCGCCAGCAGATTGAAGCCTGACTGCTGCGACAGAGGCTGAATGGCATCCACAATGAATATCAGTGGTTGATGGCCCTTCAGGAGGGTGAGGCAGCAGTGCCACTGGTGCCAGCCCCAGCTCCTCCAAACAGCCACCAGTGCCTCCAGTCTCGCAGCGCACCACCACTGCAGCTGCCAGCTGGCATAAGCCCATCCCTGTTCTACCACTGCTGTCCCCACCTCAGGCTTGGACTGAATTTTCCAATGCCACATCCACCAACACCTTGCCTGCCCTGACCACTCGATGGCACACATGTAGGCAACCCTCGAAGAGGTTCGGACCCGTGTCGAGAACACCCTCTTCTGACTCTTTTTCAAAAAATTGGTTTTGGTGGAAGGGACACTTGTTGTGGATGGAGAGGGTGGGGAGGGACTCGGGACAGGGATTTTCAAGAACATTACTTATTTCCTATTGGACTTTTCGTTGGACGTTTTGGGGATAGGGCTACTTGTTTGGGAGAGGGGTATGCCTGTTCTGCATGGAAAAGGTGAACTTTTGTATTTGTTTAATATAAAGGGGATTCATTATTTTACTCAATTTATGCCTTAAATGCTCATTTTGGTGTGTTAGCTTGCACTGCTGTCTTTTAGTGTAGCCTGTTTTTTTCACATCTGCTAAAAAAGTGTATCTCATTTACTTCTACCCTTGCTCTATTGCCCTCTGCAGATATTTTGATCACTAGGGGATGATTGACATTGCCTATATTGCCTACAGAAACCTAGATACACATAGACAAGTAAGACAACAGCTTCTTTAGTAGGAATTAACTACTAACTAAACAAATTAACTTCAATCTGTAGTTCTTCACTTACCTGAAAAGATGAGGCGAGGGAATCTTCTTACTGCAGGGTTTTTCAAACGATGGCATCTTAAGTTGGTGGTAGGTAGTAGTAGCAGCAGACTAGCATGTTAACAGGAAAGACAGAGGTGCCATTCCCACCAATGTAAACTCAAACTGCAGGATTATTCAAATGGTTATCTATCACCGTCAACTAGATTGAAAGAAAACAGAAAGTTAGTGGGTCAAATTACATCATAACTTTAGGAAGACTGAGACTAGACTACCACAGTGACAGTATTTGACACACAACAAAGAAAAACTGATATGATAATTAAACAAAAATAGCAATATCAACTTCTTCTGTGCAATGTAGGGGAACTAGTATTTAAAAGCTAAAGTTTGGAAATGAAATCATGGAGCCAGGAGAAGTGGGCTCAGAGTAAAGAGTGTTGGGCAGGGTTAGGTGTTTACACAACATACAACAGTCCTTAATGATGATTTTTTTATATAGATATTTTATTGAGATCCAGAGCCAGAACAAAAAAAAAATATTACAGTACACAAGCAAAATGAAGAGACAACACAATATCTATACATCATAATTCCTACCCAATATCACTTCTTACTGACAGGGGCAAAAAAGAAAAATCCATAATGCCATATTTCATTACCTAATACCATTGTTTGGTTCAAAGACATAAACAATTCATAGTTCTAGCAATACTATTTTTCAAACACTGACCCCCACTGACCAGGCTATTTTGATGTCTCTATGTCTCCATAAACTTTTCCCAGGTTTGGGATAATCTCTTGGTCCCTCCACATCTCAGCGCATATAGCCACTCCTGTTTCCTTACTTGTTTCATTTTAGCTACCCATCCCTCAAAAGTAGGGATAAATGAAGTGTGCCTGTTTTGCAGTAAGAGCAATCTAGCAACTGCCATAGCAATGTATACTAATTTTACAAATCGGGGAGCTAGTTTCCCCCTGGGATCATAGCCCAAGACTAATATCCAAACACTGGGTGCTATTTCTATCTGTAAGGCTGTTTCTAAATACCTGAATACCTTGCCCCAGATCTCTTGAATGAGCACACATCTTCCTATAACATGTGTTCAATTTGCTATGACCACCGCATGGCATCGAAAACAGTGGCTGGGCCAGCTGAGATTAACCTGGTCTAAGAATTGCGGGGTGTGGTAAACCAATCATTTACTAAAGAAAAGCATTCTGTGTCAATTGGCTCCTCTCAATACATTGAAATTCAACCAATTATTTTTTCCCAGATTACTTTTGTTAGTTCTTATTTCTCTAATTTTCTAGTTGCTTTTAAAAAGAGATCTGGGCCCTTCAGCTCCATAAGCAGCCTTTTCCATTCACCCACTCGTCTATTGCCAGCAGGGGCAACCAGATCTTTAACACTATTTTGGTTGTCCCACATCTGAACACAATCCAAGTTGGTTCAGCTCTTAAGCATTTTTCTATAGGACCCAATAAGAAAAAAAAAAACCTTTGTACTGCTGCCCCTATTTCCAACAGATTTTTCCACTTATTGCCAACTAAAAACTCCCCAACTTTCCAAAATCTGACATGCTCCCAATTCCTAATTACATCCAGGTTAAGTCGAGAGCCAGATTCCATTGCCCATTCAGGCAGGGGGATAAAGATATTCACATATGGGATTGCATATCTCTGATAAAAATCTGATCTCTTTCTAAAGAACCACCTCCACGTCTTATAACGCACTTTGTTTGGGGATTTTGTTAGTTTTTCAGCATCCTATATACTGTATTCCTTAAAGATCAATTCCCAAAACATTTGCAGGAATAAGCCACCACAGTGCGGTGCTATATTAAATCTAGCCATATATTATGCGAAAAATGTGGAATTGTATTCTGTGATATTGGGGAGTGCCAGGCCTCCCTTTTCCAAATCCACATGTAAAGTGCTTAGTGCAAAAATAGGGAGATTAAAACACATGGAATAGCTGAAAATAGAAAATTAAATATTGGCTATATTGACATTTTAATCAGCATCACTCTCCCTACTATAGTTAGAGGAGGTGATCTTGCTAACATAGTTTGAGATTTAAGAAGCAAAGGAGCAAAATTAAGATCATATAGATCTTCAATATTTAAAGAAAATCTGACTCCCAAGTATTTTTTCGGTTGAGCATATACACATGGAATCAATTCCAGAAGTAGTCTATCAAAGCTGCATCCAAAGAGAATAATTTTGTTTTTGTTTTTTCGATTAACCTTATACCCCCATTTGCTCAAACAAAGCAAATATCTCACAGGCTTTTTCCTGAGATCTTCTGCTGTTGTGACAAATTAAAATAATATCATCAGCGCACAGCTTAAACTTCCCATCTCCTTAATGGGGGGACAGATCTTTTCATTCTGTCTGAGTGCGATGGCCAATGGCTTGATAAACAAAGCGAACAGTATAGGCAACAGGGAACATCCCTGCTGGGTGCCCAGGTAAACTTGTAGCTTACTCACATCTGCAGAACTGATTATTATTTTGGCTTCCATACTGTGTTACATCTTTTGCACCAATCCTGTGATCTGGAAAGGAACCGCATATTTTGCTAAAATATCGAATAGCATATCTAAATCCATGAGATCAAAGGCTTTTTCTACATCCAAAAAAGCAAGGATATTGTTATTATCAAAGTAATCTAATGCTTCGGACAAAGAATGTGTATTGGTTGCCAATTGACAACCAGCGATAAACCCATTCTGATTGTGATGAATCAATTTAGCAGCTATCGGATTAAGACGGTTAGTCAAGAGCTTCATGACGATCTTATAGTCAGAGTTTAAGAGCGTGATTGGTTAATATGAGCTAGGATCTTCACTGTTTTTATCTTTTTTCAAGAAGCTAACTACATTTCCTTCACAAACTGATATTGGGCTGGTGCCCTCCTTCAGCATATTGTTGATTACCAGCAAAAAATATTCTGCCAATACATCAATGAAGGTTTTAAAAAATTCTGCTGATAGTCCAACGGGCCACACACCTTTCCATTATGGAGGTTTTTAATTACCTCCACAAGTTCCAATTTAGGAAACTGGCAAGAGATGGCTTCCCTGTCTTTTTCTTTGAAAGTGGGTATAATGAGCCCAGCTAAGAAATCCCCCAAGACTTCAGAATGGGCCACATGATTCTGGCTATATGTTCACATATAGTGTTAGCATAGTTTTCCCCTAGTTTCCTGTGCTCTGTGTATCTTACCCGAGGTTCGACATTTCAGTGTGTTAATCACATTACTAGCCACCTGGCCATGTGCTTGCCAATCTAAAAATCTACTCGTAAAATTACTTTCCTAATACACTTTTGCCTGTGAGTCTGATATATCGCGTCAGACCTACCATAATTCTGATCAATAAGTGCCTGTTTAGCCTGATATAGTAGTTTTTTATTTGTTATTGAGGGACACTTTAGAAATGTGTTTAGGCTATTACAGATGCACTCTTCTAAAGTGTGATTTTGTTGTCTAAGAATATGGCTATTAGCAGCATCCTTTGCAATCACAATCCCTCTTATATAGGCTTTCAATAAATCCCTAACCATTTTGGGAGCGGCTTAGAAATTCTCTAATTTCCTCTTTACAGATCTGAACTCATCCTTCCTCTTGAAGGTGTTGTTTATTAAATATCCCAGGTCGAAATGTGTCCCTTTCCAGCAATACTTCCAAAATTAGGGTTGCATGGTCTGAGAAACCACTATAAAGTGACCATTGGCCCTTAAAGGTCAAAGATTTTGTTAACAAGAAAATATCAATCCGAGAAGAACCATTAAATTGGCTAGAGAAGTATGTATAATCTCTTTTGGTTGGAAAAGCGACCCTCTATGGATCGGACAGTGTCAGCAAGCTCAGATAGGTCTGAAAAACATTTGCATCTCTGGGTTTGAACTGTTTCTTCACTTTTACTGAGCTGAGGAGTCATGTTTGGATCTAGGAGGAAAGTCAAACCCCAACCAATAATGATTTCGCCTGTACTTGAAATATGGAATGAAAAAGTTCTTTGTACAGCCTGGAGTCATCTTCCACTGGGGTGTAAAAACGTACAAACCTCAGTCTTTTAGAAAACACAGAAAACCTCACCCAACACCAATGCCAAATTTTATCGCTAACAATGTCTAGCACCCGAGCCCTGAGCCCTTTCACCAGAAAACCTGTGGTGCCCCTTTGAGCTGCTTCAGCCATTGAAAGCTTTAACCTACGCTTCAATTGCTCCTCTCTTCTTCCTGTTAGTCCATTAACATTCCAAGACACCACTTTTAAGGAAAAATTCTGTCCTGTCATTCAAGCAGATAGGCACTAAGGTATGCTTCAGGAGTAACAGTAGCTAGCTTGATCAAGAATGAGAGTAGGCCTACAATACAAAGCACTTAAAGGGATGCTGCCATACAAGGCAAAAGTCAATAGCCTAGGTTCTCATAATTCATTCTCATGTGCCTCCCGCACATTCAGTTTAACACCTGGCATAGGTTATACTCTCCAGCTTCCTCCCCCAGACCACCGTATTTTGGAATTATTCATCTCTAATATATCATTCATTCCCCTCCATTAGTTTGTCCAATACCAGCGCATATTAGAATTATTCGTCTTTAGGATCTCCTTTTTCCCCCAAAAAAATGTATCCCACCTCCTACCATTCCCCAACTCTGTGCACCCCTGCCTCCCCCAACATAGCGGCTTAAACCTGAGGCCCTACCGCCTAGGCACTCCGAGGCCACTCCACACCCTCACCTCCTTTAAGTGACCCTGCTTTAACCTACCTTCCCCACAAACCCCCAAAAAGTGCCTTGACATAGCACCTTAATCGCCTATAGCAACAGAGAAGAATGACTGTAGTGTATTTATGATGCTCTTTATTATGAGTAAGCCACAAGTCGCCTCCTTTGAGATCCACAGCCATAGTTACTTATTCTGCAACCCAGATCCCCCGTTGGTATTTCATCTTGAATGCAAGAGGGCTTTGGCTGCATCAACCGTATATATTATGTTTGCCCATCCCCATAAAAAATAAATGTAAGTTATGATTGTTACACGAGATCTGATGGGGCCCCAGCTTTTTGAAAATCAGGGATTAACTCCTTAAATTCACGCCTCTTCCATGCTGCATATGCACACATATTTGAAAAAATGTTAAATGTATAGTCACCAGGATTATGGTATGTCTTAGCTTTAATTGACTGGGAAAGAATGAGCTCTTTGATAGTCCCCAAAATTCACTAGAATCAACAGAGGATATTTTACGCTGGGGGCCTGCACTGCAGGGACTCGATGAGCTTGTGTTATAGTAAGGTCCAGACTTCTATCTGCTGATTCTGGAATGACATGCTGGCTTATAAAGTCTGAGATTAGATTAATAACAGTCTGCCCATTTTCACAGCCTTACGGCACCCCAGTACTCCTTATGTTAGATCTGCGTGATCGATTTTTTAGCATCATCCATCTAAATCTGTAAGTCCATCAGTTCTGATTGACATTTGGAGACTGATGTTTCCAGATGGGTCCTCCCATCTTCCAAATCTGATATCCGCTGCTCTACCTGCTTGACACGGGTACTCAGTTGCTGCATGTTGCTACTTATAAGATTTAGTTGTGCTTCAGTCTTTCAATTTGACTCTTCTTGTGACAATTTTAGGGTTTTGAGCTCGCTTAAGATTTGAAGAAGCAAACTCTCAGCATTTTCTTTTTTTTCACTTTCCTTCCAGTTTTGATTACTTGACTGGGAATACCCCGGATCCGCACGTGGGTGCATAGCCCTATTTCTAACATCCTGCTGTTGCAGCTAATTCTCCATCAAACCAGTAGAGGTTGTAGTTGATGCCATGCCAGAGGATATGAAGGGGTCTGAGCAGTGCTGGGTATTAGGCAGAGAGCTGCCTGCAATAGGTACTGAATTATGTTGATCGTGCCTGCCTTTTACCATTTTATTCCTTGACAGAGTTATCTTGGAGGGTTCCTTGAGCTTCCTACATCTAGCAGTATTAAATAATGGGTAGATCTGAGAGTGCCAACTCCCACACTCCTGGGAGTCGCTGGAGCCGTGTCTTGACCAGAAGCTTTGCCCCAGGGATGATGGACCTTGCAAAGGGTCCTCAGTCTTATCCAGGTTCCTGTACTCACACACTGCTTGGCTATCCTTTGCCAGCTCGTTGCACTCCAGATCATGATCCAAAACCAGGCCAGTGCTTTGAGAACCATATATCAAAGGGATAGAGGTGGAGGTCGAAGGAGAGGTAGAAGTGATGGGTAGAGCCATCTGAGGAAGCACTGTTGCACATTTGCCCAACCCGGAAGATTTATCAAGTATAGGTAGATGCTTACCCCTCAAATTAAGTGCAGGACTTGCAGACTTAGCAGTGGTATGTCTCTTGGTCTGTAAGACTTTTGGGGTTCTTTTTCACTGTAGAATCAGAATGACACCATGCAATTTCCTCCATACTGCAAATGCTACTGGGGGCCACAAGCCGCAACCGTGCCTACACAGGCCGCCTCCGTGACCACCCATCAAGGGGACCTAGTGTCACTCTTACTGAGGGGAGAGAAGAAAAAGAAAAAGACATATAGGCCCACATTAGGACATTGGCGGTATAAACCGCCTACCGCTGCAGTGATGGCCATCAAAAGACCGTCACTGCTGCTATCATCCATTCGTCAGATTATGACCACAGCCAGACTTCTGCCCCAAGAAGGGTGGAAATCCAGCAGTGGCCATACTGGCGGATGGTGGTAAGGTGGCACTGCTACCACCAGCACCACCACGCCAGTAGACCACCACCAGCCATATCATGACATGATACGGCCTGGCGGTGTACCCGTGGTGGGTGCTGTTGGTGGTAGCAGCACCCCTTCCCTTTCCCTGACGGAAGACCACCTGGATGCTGGTAAGTTGGGCTTCTGACAGGGGAGGGGGTGCAGGCTGTTGTGTGTGTGTGGGGTTGTGTGCATGAATGTGTGAGTGTGTGCATGAATGCATCTGTGTGTGTATTGTTGTTTGCATGGGTGTATGCATTTGTGTAAGTGCGTGTAAGAATGGAAATGTGCGTCTGCATGTCAGTGTGAATGTTTGTACGGATGTGTGCGAGCATGAATCGATGTATGTGTGAATGAATGCGTGTATGCCAGTGTGAGTGAGTGGATGCATGTGTGGTGCCTGTCTGCGAGTGTGTGTGTGTATGGGGGGTGGGGGATCATGGGGAGAGCGTAGATGGAGGGGAATTGGGGGCATCTGTAGAGTGTTTAGGGGGGGTGGGTCAGCCTCCTACCAGTGACAGGGAAGGAGTTCCCTGTCACTAGTAGGGCCTACCGCCATGGTTTTCAAGGTGTGGCTAACGCCACGAAAACCATGTCGGTAGGCTGGCTCAAAATGCCGCCGGCAGCAGCTGCCGTAGGGCTGGAGATTGTTATCTCTGGCCCGGTGGCTGCTACCGCCATGGCAGTAGAATGGTAAATTGGCAGGTTGGCTGCAGCCAACCCACCAATGTCATTATGTGGCGGTATGTATCGCCAGGGTCATAATAACCCCCATAATGCCAGTGTCTTCAGCGTGGTCTTAGTGCCTACCTCTCCCTATTTAAAAAAAAAAAACTAATTTTAATGCTGCCAGTCCACTGCCTTGAATATCTTAGGTGCCTTTGTGCCATTTATGTATCTCAGTCTGGGCAAAAGACCTACTCAGAACTCCATTGTTGTGTGCCTTAGTCAGAACACTGAATCCATATATGGCCAGAAAACAGTCTTTGCAAAGTGCCGTTGCTCGTAAACCTGGCTGGCTCAGGAACTTCACCAAAATGTAGGCTACATAATGTTCGAGGAATCCAATCTAGCAATTTTACGATGCAGCATTTACAATATATGGCGTGCATGTCAGCCTAAAAAAGATTGCACCCTGATAGACTTTCAATATGAGTTGCAGAGAATAAGACTGTTGCAGCTTTAAAGTCTCAGGCACTACTGATGTTGCTCCTGTTGCAGATTTAATCATCCAGAGCAAACTGTCAGCCCATCAATAATGCTGATTGGGAGGTGGGGTCACAGGCCATCGACCAAGGGTAGAGGCATGTTAAAAAACAAAACAACCCCCGTTTCTTAGAGGAAACAATAACTTTGAAAAAATGACATTTTATTAAAAAAAATCCTCCGCACTGGACTCACGTCCTTCCCATTGTGCCTCTAGCAGCTTTTGTTGTTGCTGATCAGCTTGCGAAGGTCACGGAAGCCCAGTCACCCCTTAATCATAATGTTGATAGGGCAGGTGTGCAATACTGCTCAGGCAATGAAAGCTCATGGAGTGAGTTGGTTTCTCCTTCACCACACCCGCTCCAGCAAGTGTACGATCCATTTATGATGTACACATTTAAGTCATACCTGAATAAATCACACAGACTAGGGGAAGAGGGTTAGGTTGCTCAATGAATGGATGGGAAAGGGGTTTTGGGGAAGGGTGTGACAAAGGCAAACACTACTCAAAAGAAACCATATTCATTTGTGTGCAGAGCAGCACACCATCATCAATCTGTTGTGGAAGGAAAAGATTAAGTGATAAATATGACACAGTTCAGTTCAATGCATTGCAAACAGTCATACTTCCCCAGAGAGACCCAAGTTAGTATATTTCTAAATGTTATGTCTACTGGGTTTGAAAAATACAAATTATGGTAGATTGGGCTAAATTAACCCATCCAGTTCTAAAAATGATGGTTGTTGTAAAGGAAAAAGATACTGTATTGCCAAATTGGGCGGTGCATCTCCATGGTTTTTGGAATGTCCGTCACTCTTATGTGCCTGGCTGAATATGTCTGGTAGGTTAGCTGGAGTCTTGGGTTTTCACCGCCTTTTGTTCATGGAGGACTGGGTATTGAACAAAAACACTCTGACTGCGTTATAGAGTAAAGGATGAGGACAAAAGGATTTGAGGCAAGGTAAGCTTAATGAGGAATCAGGAGTGTACTAAGAAGACTCAGAGGCAGAGCAAAAACATAAAGAGGAGTTTCATGTTCGAGCCAGCAATGCAGCAAACACACACTCTGTAGTATTTCCCAAATCAACGCACCTCTCTCCAGTCCACAGAGCTGAGTGAGTACCAAGCCTCAGAGTCTTCACCATCCTCATGGTTTGCCTTTGAAGTCAATGACTTTCTACTTCTAGGTGTTGAAGTAGTCCCTCACTGAGTTCTTCCATCCTCCTCCTCCAGATTCTGAGGAACTCCCAGACCATAACCGAGCAAAATAGATCTGTGTAGTAAGGCGCACTGCTATTTCAGAACAAATAGAGAAACAGAACTTGAGTATTTTGTGTATATTTGTGTATGGTAACTAAAGTGACTGGTCTGGTATGAGGAACCAGAAAAAAGGAGTAGATTCTGCAGGTAAATTTCACCAAGCTTAAAAGACCAATCACATTCAGGAAAAAATGAGCACTTATCAGCCCCAAGACATTGAAAATCATAGGAAACAAGTTTAAAAATGTGTTGAACTCTCTCCCTTACTGTCAGGCAGCCAACACATACATCACTCATCACTCAGAGTTGCTTAATATATCACCACTCAATGGTGTAATTATTAGTAGTTACCTCTTCCAATGCAAGCACTGTGGTTTAAAAAAATATCTCCTCTTTAATGGTGTCATCAACACATTGGAATTTGGCATTGCCAGTCTTTTAATAAGTGATTTTCAAGGGCAGCCCTGCTAAGTGATGTAAAAAACAATACAATAGGCAATGGCATGTGAGGGAGGCAGGCATTGTCCCCAATGTCTTGAAAGATATGGGGTGGTCTTCTTTACTGCACATGGGCCCAACTCCAATAAGGACTTATGTGAGACTATAAAATGGTGGGGCAGTAAAAATACAGCACAAAGTTCAAAGAAAGAAAGAAAAAAATAAGTTCAACGAAAATCAAAAAGTTCTATGGTGGCACTGGCATTCTCAGTCTGGGAAGTAGAGGTCATCCTCAAGAACCAAGAAGTTGGTCAGCTAACACACTTGATTCTGACAAATCATCCTCTTCCTCCTCTTGTGGTGTTTCGGGAATGGTGTAATCAGGTGGTATAAAATGCTGGTTCATTTTGATCATAGTTAATCTCTCCACGTTTTGAGGCAGGTGACTGGTCCTTCTCACAGTAATAACTGTACCAGTTACACTGAACACATGTTCTGCAGACATGCTGGCTAGAGGACAAGCCAGAAATTGTATTCCTTGTCTGCTGAGCTCTGGCCATTGGTGCACCTTCCCATGCCAATACACAAATGGGTCTTGATCCACAACTCTTTTGGGTCATCCAGATACTCCTGGAACATCCTTTTAATAGTCATTGGTGCTGCCACTTGCTCAACTTTCTTTTTCTTTACCTCTGAACTGGACTTAAGACCTGCCACTTGAAACCAAGCCAATGAAGAGTTTGGGTCTGACTCTTCCTTTGCTGTTGTTGCTGGTATTCTTGTTGCTGGAGTTGGCTGCTCTGAGAAAGGACTGCCCTCTCTGGAAGCTAAAGACAACACCCCAGAACTGCTATAAGTTCCAACTGTTATTCTCCCAGCTCTCTGGCTTGCTTAACAATCCACCTCTTGTATTGTGAAACATCCGGTTCAGAGAAAGGAATGAAGGTTGGAATATTTTTTTTTTTTTAGTTTGGATCAAGTAGGGTGGCACAGATGTACTCTTTGGAGGAGATAATATCATTTTGCAGCCTTACATTAGTCTCTCAACCAAAGGCATGCGCTTCTGGGTTTTCATTCAGACCCCCAAATGCAAACCTTTCAGACAACTTCTTTAGCTGCTCCTGTAGCAAATGCAGTAACAGGATAGCTTGGCCATTGTACTGTCCCCCTTGTTAACTTCCCATGTGAAAACCTCAAAAGGGAGCAGCATCTGTGTGAGACATTTGACTAGACCCTATTTGTTTGCATCCATGGTCTGGTCATAGTTTTCCCACTTGCATACCCTCCTCTTTGAATGGCATGGTCATTGATCTCATTGTACTGCTCAAATAAATGTTGCAACATATAATAGGTTGAGTTCCAATGTGTTGGCACCTCCTGTATCAGGGCCGTAACTAGTTCTCTGTTACCACGGTGAATAATCCACAACTGTTTCCGGGCTTTAAAAGAATGACTGAAATGAATGCAGATGTGTCTGCAGGTGGTCAATATGTTGATGACCATGGGCCTGATTAAGAGGCTGTCGGACCAAAGACGACGATCCTCACGGTGGCAGTCAGACCTCTGCGGCAGTGACGGTCCAACCACCACATTATGAGGTTGGCTATCGCCGCCCCAACCAGGATCTCAGATCTCAAAGGGCTGATGGTGGTGCAGGTTGTAATCAGATGGGGTGGTGCTGATCTCAGCACTACCCTGCTGATTACAAACTTGTTCCATGCCAGGCTTTTCATGGCAGTTCCACCACCATGAAATGCTGGTGGAGAACAAGTGCAGGAGGCTGCAGGGGGGCCCCTACACTGTTCCCCTGCCCAGCACCCTTGAAATGCGAGCATTTTGAGGGTTCTGGCTCCCCCTGCGTGCAGCAGAATTGCTGCTGGCTCTATTATGAGCCAGTGACAATACTGCTGCTCCTTTCCCACTGGGCAGACAGGCAGAAACCTTGGTTTCCACCCCTCAGCCTAGTGGGAAAGTCGTAATAGGGCTGGCAGGGAGGTCACCAGCAACTCCTAATCGGCCCTTTTGTCTTCTTTTTTAAGAAAATCTTCTACAACCGGGTTGACAAAGTGCACCAAACACAGGACTCTGATATAGCTACCATCTGCCATGGCCTTAACTATGTTACTTCCATTGTCCGTGACAACAAATCCAGTTTGAAAACCTCTGAGTCGCAACCATTCAGAGACCTTGCTATTACATTCCTCCAAGATGTGTGCACCTGTGTGTGATTTCTCCTTGGTGAACATGGCTACTTTTTCATGCCACCAAAAGCTTTTAAAAATGTCTTCAGGGCAAAGACCTGTAGATAACTTTTGCTTTACCCCTACAAAAGAGATCCAATGTGCAGTGATGCACAGGTAATCAGTCGTCTGTCCACTGGTCCACATGCCGGTCGTCAGGTGGATAGTATGGACAACACTTTGTTTCAAAGCTTGTCCAACCAATTGCAGCACATCGTGATGCAGTGCTGGAACTGCACTCTGTCAAAATAGGTCCAACTTGAAGCCTTCCATTTCAGGCAGATGTCTGCCACAAACTTTAAGAATCCAACTCCTTCGACAAAAGAAAAAGGGAGGAGGTCCAGCACTAACATTTGTGCCAGTACAAACGTGCCATTAGGTGGATCCGTTGTAGAGCCCCTCCTGCATAAACATGCCTGTAACAGTAGCCTGGATTTTTTTCTTTTCTGGGGCCACTGATGCAGGTAACATCTGAGAAGTAGTAGGTGGTGGCAGACTTAATGTGCATTGTGGGGCAGTTACTATATGCTGTGGTCCTCCAACTAGATATTTTTTTCATATAGGTCATCTGGCCTCAGTACCATAATATGAACCAGGCTAACCTTGACAAACACTCATGTGGCAAATGGAGCATATTGTAATGTTCTCTTACTTTTGGTGAATTGTAAAAAAAGTCCTATACTGGGGAGGAGTACTTTTTTATTGGGCCACTGCCAATTCCTGATTAAGAATTGGAGGTAGATGGGTGTGTCAGTTGCCTCTTTGCAGTAGATTCTTCTACTGAGCTATGGGTTGGTGCAGGTCTCTTCTGGGGCCTTACAAATATGGATGCTGGTGGTGTTGCCTGTACCTCATCCCTCAGAGGAGGTTAGATAGTAATGTTGGACTCCTCTTTGCCAGTTTCCACAACCACTAGCTCATCGTCATCATCCCCTTTCATGATTCTAAGGCTTTCTGGAACTTTTCTTTTCACTTGCCTCTCCTGGCATCTCCAGGACTCTGTCGGGCTTCACTACATGTCCCTATCATCAGAAGTGGTGCTTGGAGAAGATGGCAAAATAATACCCTTCCTTTATCTTGCTGGAGATCTGCGAGCCCTTGATTTTAACAGAGGAGATTCTTGCTCGACAGAAAGTTTGAGCTTCTGTTCTGCTCCAACTTTGGGAAGATCTACAACTGCTGGCTGTGGCTGCTATCCACTTTGGTCTGTTTCCTGAAATGCTTGGGTACTACTTTGCGAAAGCGACAAATCCAATTGCTCATCGATGTCGCCATGATTTCAGTGGCTGCCCCACTGACAGACATAGTCCCTCATTACAACCATAGCGGTAAATCCCACTGGCCGCCGTGTCGACGGCCACCAATATACCGTGTCCGCAGCGGAAATCCGCTATGGGTGTTATGACCCACAGTTCCACTATACAGAAACCCACACAAATCCGCCACGCCAAAGGTCAGTGAGAAACTGGCGGTAACAAAACCCACACTTTTACGCCAACATGAATACGCCCACTCTATCACGACCCACTAATCAACGAGGTGGTCTTTCAACCGCGGTAATCCATTGGCATACACACCACCGCGCTCAAAATACAGACACACTTACAAAACACAACCACATTGGACAATTCAAACTACACACACCTGACACACATACAGACACCACACCCACACACTCACACCACTATAAAACACACACCCACATTACCCACAACCCCTTACAACGACATTTTTGGAAGAAGCAGAGAGACAGAAAAGCAAAGACAACACCAGCATCCAGAGGCACACAACACCATCACTCATACACCATCCACGCACCTAAAAGAACACACCCCAACACATCACATCAACTATCACCTCACACATCACCCACACCACATCATGACACCTCAAAGACACCCCAGGTTTTCTGAGGAGGAGCTCAGGGTCATAGTGGAGAAAATCATCTGGATAGAGCCATAGCTATTCGGATCACAGGTGCGGCAGACCTCCATTGCTAGGAAGATGGAGCTATGGCGGAGAATTGTCGACAGGGTAAACGCAGTGGGACAGCATCCAAGAACACGGGATGACATCAGCAAGAGGTGGAACGACCTACGGGGGAAAGTACGTTCCATAGTATCCAGACTCCAGGTAGCCGTACAGAGGACTGGCAGTGGATCCCCACCTCCTCCCCCACAACTAACATGGTAGGAGCAAGGCGATCATGCATCCTGAGGGCCTCGCAGGAGTAGCAGGAGGACTGGACTCTGATAATTCTAATCTTTACTACTTTATCCTTCACCCTACTTGCATGCCATCACAAACTCCTACTCCTTCCATCACCACCATCACTCCACCACCTCACATATACCCCCTATCACAACCCACACATCCCAATACCAAGCCCTGCATGCAACACCAATGCATGGACATCCATCACAGACCTGCATGGACACCCGTCACCACAGCACGTTCAAGGGAGAGACTCAATCAGGGCACACAATCACAACTCACTCAAGGGCCAAGGCAATAATGCAAGCACAGTAGTAGAGGGAAACACACCCATTGCACAAGATGGCACACACGGATACAATAACAATGCATTTACACCCCAACAGGAACCCTACCCAACATCACCGGACAGGAGGTACCAGCCATATCCAGTTCCCCCACAGAAGAGGCCCACAGGGACGACAGCAGCTCTGCACGCCTCGATCAAGATGACCAGCCTGGCCCATCAGGGACCTCTGGACAGTTGGTTCCCCTGCCACAGTCCCAAAACACCACAGAACCTCCCCCCTCAGGAAACACCACCACAGCACCCACCCAACGGGCCCATGCCACTGTCCCCAGGACACGTCAATCAGCAGTGTGTCCACCACTACAGGGACCCCAGGCAACTCCACAAACCCAGGTCGATCAGGGACCTGGGGTCAGTGGCAGCGGCACACGTTTCTGTGGATAGAGGCACAGAATAACAGGGAAAATGGGAGGACTGCTGTGCTCAGGGAACCCACTCTCCATGAGGCACTCTCCAACATCATGGGAGTATACCACCATTCCCAGGAGACCATGGGCATGGTACTGGCCAAGTTTCAGGAGACCCAGCGGCTGCAGAAGGAACAGTACCTGGGGATCAGGGAGAACTTGAAGCCCATTAACACCGCCCTGGTCACCATTGCAGGGGTGCTGGCAGACATGGCCAACACCATGAGGCAGACAGTGGCATACCACCAGGCCCCTGACACAAGCCCGAATGATGAACAGCCTTCCACGTCCGCCGGCGCTAGTGGACAGGATGTCCCGCCACAGGAACAACAGGCCACCAGCACCCCACCCCCTGCAGAAGGAGAACCACCCTGCAAACGGTCCCTGCGATCCAGGGACAAGACAGAGAACATTGCCAAGACCCCCGCCAGGAAATAAGACTCTCCTGATTGTCACCCTTCTGTCCCACTCTGTCACCCTGTCCACCTTGAACTGCCATTGTTCCACTTCCTATGCCCCATTGGACAATGCACCTGTGATACAAAGAGACTGGACTCATGGATATTTCTCAACCATCACCCCAGCCCATTGCACGTGACTCTCTATTTATTAGCACTTAAATAAACACCATTGAATCACAAAACAATCTGGACTCAGTCTGTACGTTCACCAATGTATTATTACAACCTCTTAGACAAATATCAATGTAAATGTTTATTTGCACATACCAAAGTATGACAGTTGTTATGCAGCAGTAAACATAGCAGAAGGCAGAATGTGGTACCCAGATCTGTGAAAAGGATAGCCAAAGTGAACTGTCAGGGTCATACACCAGGTTAAAAAGGCTTACTTATACAATGTCCTACAGTAGTCAGATATGAGATGAGCTTTGCCAGTCTCCTACCTGTTTCTCACTGGAAGCACTGCATGATAATGTTGTTTCGGTTGTCAATATCTACCTCCTCTGCCTCCTCTTACTCACTGTCCACAGGCTCAACAGCTGCCACAAGACCTGCAGACACATCTGCATTCATTTCAGTCATTCTTTTAAAGCCCGGAAACAGTTGTGGATTATTCACCGTGGTAACAGAGAACTAGTTACGGCCCTGATACAGGAGGTGCCAACACATTGGAACTCAACCTATTATATGTTGCAACATTTATTTGAGCAGTACAATGAGATCAATGACCATGCCATTCAAAGAGGAGGGTATGCAAGTGGGAAAACTATGACCAGACCATGGATGCAAACAAATAGGGTCTAGTCAAATGTCTCACACAGATGCTGCTCCCTTTTGAGGTTTTCACATGGGAAGTTAACAAGGGGGACAGTACAATGGCCAAGCTATCCTGTTACTGCATTTGCTACAGGAGCAGCTAAAGAAGTTGTCTGAAAGGTTTGCATTTGGGGGTCTGAATGAAAACCCAGAAGCGCATGCCTTTGGTTGAGAGACTAATGTAAGGCTGCAAAATGATATTATCTCCTCCAAAGAGTACATCTGTGCCACCCTACTTGATCCAAACAAAAAAAAAAAAATATTCCAACCTTCATTCCTTTCTCTGAACCGGATGTTTCACAATACAAGAGGTGGATTGTTGAGCAAGCCAGAGAGCTGGGAGAATAACAGTTGGAACTTATAGCAGTTCTGGGGTGTTGTCTTTAGCTTCCAGAGAGGGGAGTCCTTTCTCAGAGCAGCCAACTCCAGCAACAAGAATACCAGCAACAACAGCAAAGGAAGAGTCATATAGGTCATCTGGCCTCAGTACCATAATATGAACCAGGCTAACCTTGACAAACACTCATGTGGCAAATGGAGCATATTGTAATGTTCTCCTACTTTTGGTGAATTGTAAAAAAAGTCCTATACTGGGGAGGAGTGCTTTTTTATTGGGCCACTGCCAATTCCTGATTAAGAATTGGAGGTAGGTGGGTGTGTCAGTTGCCTCTTTGCAGTACATTCTTCTACTGAGCTATGGGTTGGTGCAGGTCTCTTCTGGGGCCTTACAAATATGGGTGCTGGTGGTGTTGCCTGTACCTCATCCCTCAGAGGAGGTTAGATAGTAATGTTGGACTCCTCTTTGCCAGTTTCCACAACCACTAGCTCATCGTCATCATCCCCTTTCATGATTCTAAGGCTTTCTGGAACTTTTCTTTTCACTTGCCTCTCCTGGCATCTCCAGGACTCTGTCGGGCTTCACTACATGTCCCTATCATCAGAAGTGGTGCTTGGAGAAGATGGCAAAATAATACCCTTCCTTTATCTTGCTGGAGATCTGCGAGCCCTTGATTTTAACAGAGGAGATTCTTGCTCGACAGAAAGTTTGAGCTTCTGTTCTGCTCCAACTTTGGGAAGATCTACAACTGCTGGCTGTGGCTGCTATCCACTTTGGTCTGTTTCCTGAAATGCTTGGGTACTACTTTGCGAAAGCGACAAATCCAATTCCACATCACTGCTCATCGATGTCGCCATGATTTCAGTGGCTGCCCCACTGACAGACATAGTCCATCATTACAACCATAGCGGTAAATCCCACTGGCCGCCGTGTCGACGGCCACCAATATACCGTGTCCGCGTCGGAAATCCGCTATGGGTATTATGACCCACAGTTCCACTATACAGAAACCCACACAAATCCGCCACGCCAAAGGTCAGTGAGAAACTGGCGGTAACAAAACCCACACTTTTACGCCAACATGAATACGCCCACTCTATCACGACCCACTAATCAACGAGGTGGTCTTTCAACCGCGGTAATCCATTGGCATACACACCACCGCGCTCAAAATACAGACACACTTACAAAACACAACCACATTGGACAATTCAAACTACACACACCTGACACACATACAGACACCACACCCACACACTCACACCACTATAAAACACACACCCACATTACCCACAACCCCTTACAACGACATTTTTGGAAGAAGCAGAGAGACAGAAAAGCAAAGACAACACCAGCATCCAGAGGCACACAACACCATCACTCATACACCATCCACGCACCTAAAAGAACACACCCCAACACATCACCCACACATCACATCAACTATCACCTCACACATCACCCACACCACATCATGACACCTCAAAGACACCCCAGGTTTTCTGAGGAGGAGCTCAGGGTCATAGTGGAGAAAATCATCTGGATAGAGCCATAGCTATTCGGATCACAGGTGCAGCAGACCTCCATTGCTAGGAAGATGGAGCTATGGCGGAGAATTGTCGACAGGGTAAACGCAGTGGGACAGCATCCAAGAACACGGGATGACATCAGCAAGAGGTGGAACGACCTACGGGGGAAAGTACGTTCCATAGTATCCAGACTCCAGGTAGCCGTACAGAGGACTGGCAGTGGATCCCCACCTCCTCCCCCACAACTAACAACATGGGAGGAGCAAGGCGATCATGCATCCTGAGGGCCTCGCAGGAGTAGCAGGAGGACTGGACTCTGATAATTCTAATCTTTACTACTTTATCCTTCACCCTACTTGCATGCCATCACAAACTCCTACTCCTTCCATCACCACCATCACTCCACCACCTCACATATACCCCCTATCACAACCCACACATCCCAATACCAAGCCCTGCATGCAACACCAATGCATGGACATCCATCACAGACCTGCATGGACACCCGTCACCACAGCACGTTCAAGGGAGAGACTCAATCAGGGCACACAATCACAACTCACTCAAGGGCCAAGGCAATAATGCAAGCACAGTAGTAGAGGGAAACACACCCATTGCACAAGATGGCACACACGGATACAATAACAATGCATTTACACCCCAACAGGAACCCTACCCAACATCACCGGACAGGAGGTACCAGCCATATCCAGTTCCCCCACAGAAGAGGCCCACAGGGACGACAGCAGCTCTGCATGCCTTGATCAAGATGACCAGCCTGGCCCATCAGGGACCTCTGGACAGTTGGTTCCCCTGCCACAGTCCCAAAACACCACAGAACCTCCCCCCTCAGGAAACACCACCACAGCACCCACCCAACGGGCCCATGCCACTGTTCCCAGGACACGTCAATCAGCAGTGTGTCCACCACTACAGGGACCCCAGGCAACTCCACAAACCCAGGTCGATCAGGGACCTGGGGTCAGTGGCAGCGGCACACGTTTCTGGGGATAGAGGCACAGAATAACAGGGAAAATGGGAGGACTGCTGTGCTCAGGGAACCCACTCTCCATGAGGCACTCTCCAACATCATGGGAGTATACCACCATTCCCAGGAGACCATGGGCATGGTACTGGCCAAGTTTCAGGAGACCGAGCGGCTGCAGAAGGAACAGTACCTGGGGATCAGGGAGAACTTGAAGCCCATTAACACCACCCTGGTCACCATTGCAGGGGTGCAGGCAGACATGGCCAACACCATGAGGCAGACAGTGGCATACCACCAGGCCCCTGACACAAGCCCGAATGATGAACAGCCTTCCACGTCCGCCGGCGCTAGTGGACAGGATGTCCCGCCACAGGAACAACAGGCCACCAGCACCCCACCCCCTGCAGAAGGAGAACCACCCTGCAAACGGTCCCTGCGATCCAGGCACAAGACAGAGAACATTGCCAAGACCCCCGCCAGGAAATAAGACTCTCCTGATTGTCACCCTTCTGTCCCACTCTGTCACCCTGTCCACCTTGAACTGCCATTGTTCCACTTCCTATGCCCCATTGGACAATGCACCTGTGATACAAAGAGACTGGACTCATGGATATTTCTCAACCATCACCCCAGCCCATTGCACGTGACTCTCTATTTATTAGCACTTAAATAAACACCATTGAATCACAAAACAATCTGGACTCAGTCTGTACGTTCACCAATGTATTATTACAACCTCTTAGACAAATATCAATGTAAATGTTTATTTGCACATACCAAAGTATGACAGTTGTTATGCAGCAGTAAACATAGCAGAAGGCAGAATGTGGTACCCAGATCTGTGAAAAGGAAAGCCAAAGTGAACTGTCAGGGTCATACACCAGGTTAAAAAGGCTTACTTATACAATGTCCTACAGTAGTCAGATATGAGATGAGCTTTGCCAGTCTCCTACCTGTGTCTCACTGGAAGCACTGCATGATAATGTTGTTTCGGTTGTCAATATCTACCTCCTCTGCCTCCTCTTACTCACTGTCCACAGGCTCAACAGCTGCCACAAGACCGACATCAGGGTCATCCTCCTGCAGAAAAGGCACCTGGCGTCACAATGCCAGGTTGTGCAACATGTAGCATGCCACGATGATCTGGCACACCTTCTTCATTGAGTAGTATAGGGAGCCATCTGTTAGATGGAGGCACCGGAATCTGGCCTTCAGGAGGCCGAAAGTCAGCTCAATAATCCTCCTAGTTCGCCCATGTGCCTATTGTAGCGGTCCTCTGCCCTTGTCCTGGCATTCCTCACTGGGGTCAGTAGCCATGAGAGGTTGGGGTAACCAGAGTCACCTGTAAATGTCGAGGGATATCTGTTAGACATACACCAACCCTTAGGGACTACCCCATACCCAGACACCTATTCATACTGTGTGGGGACCTTGGGCTCACCTATTAGCCACACACGGTGCCTCTGCAATTGGCCCATCACATAAGTGAAGCTGCTATTCCACAAAATGTAAGCGTCATGCACAGAGCCAGGGTACTTGGCATTCACATGAGAGATGTACTGGTCTGCAAAACACACCATCTGCACATTCATTGAATGGTAGCTTTTTCGATTTCTGTACACCTGTTCATTCCTGCGGGGGGGGACAAATGCCACATGTGTACCATCAATGGCACCAATGATGTTGGGGATATGTCCCTGAGCACAAAAGTCAGCTTTCACTGTGGGCAAATCCTCCACCTGGGGGAAAACGATGTAGCTGCACATGTGTTTCAGCAGGGCAGAGAACACTCTGGACAACACGTAAGAGAACATTGGCTGAGACATCTCTGATGCTAGGGACACTGTTGTTTGAAAGGAACCACTGGCCAGGAAATGGAGCACTGACAGGACCTGCACTAGAGGGGGGATAACTGTGGATGGCGGATAGCTGACATCAGGTCAAGGCTCCAATTAGGCACACAGTTCTTGGATTGTGGCACGATCAAGTCTGTAGGTGCTAATGATGTGGCTGTCTTCCATTGTCGACAGGTCCACCAGGGGTCTGTACACCGGAGGATGATGCCACTTCATCATCTGCCCCAGCGGATGTGCCCTATGGAGGAGAATGGTGAGCAGAGGTTCATGTACCGAATAGGTTGCAGAAGTGTTTTTGCACTAATGTGAGTAAATCTGTGTGTGGCGTTGTCTGTCCGTATTACTGCCCAAATGTGCTGTGACATGGTTAGGTGCCATACCATGTGCCACCCTGAAATGGTGGCTGCCTGTTCTGTAAGGAGGAAGGGTAAATGAGATACCTGCGCTGGCGTTGTGCAGCATCGCGGTAAGTGGTTGAAGTACACCGGGCAATTCAGCATTGGTTCTCATTGGGCCCTATGGGTTCCAGGAGCCAATGACGATGTACGCCGGTGGTGACGGTACACACCGCCACGGACGAGACCGCCATTTCTATCTGTTCACTCACTTGATACCTGACCTTCAATAGGAGAGGACCTACACTGCAGGTACTGCTGTGACCTGAGTCTGAAAGCGACAATGGCTACAGGGTCTGGGGAAAGGGCCCCTGCAATCACTTTGGAGGAGTTGGAGAGACTAGTGGATGGGATCCTCCCCTAGTACACACTACTCTACAGTCCTCCAGTGATGAGATGAGTACACTGTGAGCATGATGCATGGGACATGAATGTATGGAGTGGTGTGGATGGAAGAGACATGTTGGGGCAGCTGAGGCCTGCATGCGAGGTTGGTGAGTGTATGTGTGTCAGGGCATGGGTGGGAACTGGTGGGCAATGAGTATGACGGGCCGGATGGGAGAGTAATTTCCTTTTCTCCTTTACCTTTCCTCTCGGTCACCACCCACCATTAGAAGGGTATTTGGCGTGCCATCGCCAAGGAAGGGCAGACCCTGGGGGTCTATCATAGACAGAGCACCCACTGCCGCAAGAGAAGGGAGGTCCTGCGCCACTGGAGCAAGAAGACGGTGGAGGCCCAGCTGGGGATGGCTTCCCAACGTGGAAGGGGTGCCCGTCGCACCATGATCCCCCTGATGTTCCAGATCCTGGTGGTGACATATCCGGAGTTGGATGGGCGCTTGAGGGCATTACAGCAGCAACAAGGGGGTGAGTACAGTCTCATTCAGCTGACTCTGTGCACTTTACGAGTCGTCTGGGTGGGGTATCTGGACTGTGGGTTCCCCTAGGACAGGGCAAACTTGCTAGGGTAGGTCCCTTGTTAGGCTGGCTCTGTGGCACTCCAACCCCAAAAGTGGTAGTGGCCATCTACAACTAGTCAGGCTCCTGTGGGTTCCAGGTATGCAGCAAATGGGGTTGGGCATATTCCCCCATGGGGAGGTGATTTTCCTACGACCTGTTAATGCATGGCCTAGTGCATTGTATGTTGTGTCCGCCAATGGTAGTGGTGTTGCTGGCATTGACCATGTGTCTCCTCTGTCATTTCCCCCTTTTTTGTTTTGTCACCCTGACCTTGTGTGCATTAGCATCATCTGGCGGAGGAGCAGTGGCACCGGAGCAGGAGGGAGCTGCAACCCACATGACCCAGAAGGGTGAATGCACAGAGTCTGAAGGCACCAGTGGACGGAGGGCGAGGGGAGCTCCACGACGGGGACAGGAGGGGACACCAGCGACAGCAACTCCTCCTCTGATGGGAGCTCCCTTGCTGTGGAGGGCACCTCTGTGCCCACTGCAACAACAGGTACAGCCGCCACCCCCTTACCTGCACTGCCCTCCCAGCAGCCTCTCAGCGTGTTTCCCGTACTCGCTCACCCAGGAGGGTGGGCATATCATTCGCCCCAGGCACCTCAGGCCTTGCCCCAGTCAGCCCTGCTGCCCTCAGTGAGGAGGCTATTGACCTCCTGAGATCCCTCACTGTTGGGCAGTCAACCATTTTGAATGCCATCCAGGGTGTTGAGAGGCATTTGCAGCAAACAAATGCATAGCTTGAGGGCATTCATTCTGGTGTGGCAGTCCAACAGAGAGCATTTCAGGTTCTGGCCTCAGCACTGATGGCAGCCATTGACCCTATGTCCAGCCTCCCCCCTCCAACTTCCACTACCCAGACCCAATCCCCTCTACCTTAGCCTATCCCAAGCACACCTACAGACCAGCATGCACATACATCAACATACAAAAGTGGCTCAGGCAAACATAAGCACCACACATCCCACAGGCATTCACACAAGCACCATACCTATGCAGACACACCAACATCCACTGCCTCCACTGTGTCCTCCTCCTCCACGTGCTCCACCTCCCTCCCAGTTGTGTCTCCACTCACACCTGCATGCACTATATCCTCAGCCACTACCGCTATCACCAGCACGCCCATTACTACACACCGCTCACATGCAATCACCTCCCACTACCATTCACACGTCCCCTGTGTCCTCTCCCAGTGTGTCTGTGAGCCCTCCTCCCAAAGTACACAAACGCCGGCACACACCCACTCAACAGCCATCCACATCACAACAGCCTCAAACCCATGCACCTTCACCCAAACTCAGCAGACATACACCTCCTACAACAACTACCTCTTCCTCCACTCCCAAACCACCTCCATCTTCCCGTCCCAGTGCGTCTAAAAAACATTTCCAGGCTAACATTGACCTCTTCCCTAAACCTCCCTCCAGTCCTTCCCCTAGGGCCAGGTTGTCTAGAGCCCAGACCAGCACCTCAGCCACCAAATCGTCGTCCACTGTGGTCCCTGCAAGTCCGGGTGGATCAAAGGGGGCACCCATCAGGGCTGCCAGTGTGCCATCTACTGAAGCCAAGGACCACCCTATTCTGCCACCTGCTAAGGTAAGGAAGGGGCCAGCATGCAGGAGAGAAAAGCCGCACCACCCACCCAGCAAGGCCTCATCCAGAACCAAAGAGGACAGTGCCAAGGTCTCAGCAGCGACTGCCAAGGTGGGGAAGGGACAAAAGAGCAAAGGAAAGTCACCTCAGGGCACGGAGCCTTTGGGTGAGGGGCTGGTGACCCCCATTTCTCAAGACAGGCCAGCAACCTCTACCGCGGTGGGCACCGCCGCAACAACCGCCACCTGCACCGCCACCTTCACTGCCTCCTGCACCGCCACCTGCACCGCCACCTGCACCACCACCTGCATGGCAGCTGCCACAACTAAAGTCACCAAGCAGTGGGCATGGAGCCCCCTCGAGGAGCAGTAGATTTATCCCATCATCCGGCTGAGTTGCCCCCCTGCCCCTTCCCCGAGGGGCCTGTTTTTTTTCAACCTGATGCCCCTGCAGTGTTCACTCCATTTTGAGGCAGATGTCATGTGTGGGCTTTGCCGATGCTTTTTGGGACCAATGGTCCACGGACATTTAAAGGGACAGTGTACGGACTTGTGTATTGCTGTTAATATTTGTATATATTGATGATTTAAGGTTATCTTGGCCTATCTGATTGTTTGATTATTGTACTTGTTAGACTCATTTCATTTGGTCCTTACTTTCTTCCAGGGGGTGACGGGGTGTATCTGTGATATGATTGCATATGTGTGTGTGTGTGTGTGTGTGTTGTTGTGGGTGGGGGGTGGGATGTGCCGGTGTTGCGTGCATGTGTCACTCTCTTTTCCCTCCTCCCCTCCCCGGTGTGCTAGGTGCAGTACTCACTGTCATCATTGCCGCCGTCTTTGATGTTCCTGGTAGATAAGGAGGTAGACCAGCATCAGCAGGACCTGTAACTCGGGCTCCATGACGTCCTGGTTGTTCGTTGAGTGTCGAGAGGTGAGTGGTTTCCCTTCCAAGTACTGTTTCTGCAGTGCTTTTGATGGCGTTGGTACCACCCCGGAAAAGCTGCCGGATTGGTGCCTTGTAATAGTGTGGGCGGTACATTGTCTTGTGCCTGTCTGTTAGCGGGTACCGCCACAGTGTTTGTGTCTCCCGCTGTGGCGGTCGGAGTTGGCGGTTGCCGCCATGGATGTAATTAAATTTTTCTTACTGCTGCTTTTTCACCGACTGCCAGGGTTGTAATGAGGGCCATAGTCTTGGCCTTAAGTTGGGGTGGTGTTGCTGATGCAGGAGTGCTGCTCCCAGGTGCCTTCCCGGAGGCCTGTATGGCAGGCACATGTCTCCCGAAAAAGGTTGCGGTTGGCACGCTACTCGCAGAAAGCTGCTTATTTTCACTGCCCACTTTTTTGGGAACAACTTTCTTTAGGGCCATCTTAAGTTCTAGGTTGCCAGTAGCACTAAGATGCACAAGCAAAGAGTTTGGAGGACCAAAGTAAATGTAAAGCCTTCTCTTTGGCAATACTGTGGGTGATGTGGGGTCTCTTCTCTTGTGCACCTAAAAACAACTAAGCAAGAACAACATGTAGTTGAAACGTGCCATTGTTACAGGTTGAATTAGTACAGCACCTAATAAATAAAATACCAATTTAATCACACATTGCAAAGGCAAACCACATCATCACACCATAAACAAATTACATTTCAAATCAGATAGCACAACATGCAGATCTAGCTCCTTTTTTATCTCCATCTGTTTTAAATAAGACAACTTGGGTAGTCAGAGAGAGGTCCATGGGTAAATGGAATACTCCTTTAAAAAAAAAAACTATGGTGGCAAGGTGGTAAGGTGGCAAAATTAATTGAAAATTGAAACAAAAAAATCCAAATAAAAGATAAAATATTTTAAAAAGATTACAAAAAATAAAATATAAAAAATGCATTACAAATTAAATATGAATAAATAGAAAAAGTAAATAAAAAATGAAAGAAATATTAAAACTGAAAATTAAAATAAAATGGAAAATAGAAAATGAAAATAAACAAATTAAAATAGAAAAAAAATAAAATTAAAATAGAAACTGAACAAACAAATGATCAATAATTAACACTGTTTGTAGGTAAGCATATGGCAAATACACGCTCACTGCATGCACAATACGGCTTCCAGCAAGCCACATGGTCAAAGAACATCAACAAGGAGAAAGGAGACATGGCAAATGAAGAACACATGCAGATCTATGGCAAGGGAAACTGGCTACATGCACAAAATTACTACCAGCCAGCCACATGGTCAAACAACAACAACAAGAAGCATGGAGGCATAGCAAACAAAGAGCACATGCAAGCCTATGGTAAAGGGACACTGGCTGAATGGACACAATGGCCTCCAGCCACATGGTCAAACAATAACAAGGAGCAAGGAGGCATGCCAACCAAAATACACATGCTAGCCTATGGCAAGGGACACTAACTGGATGGACAAAATGGCTGCCAGCCAGCCAAATGGTCAAAGAACAAGAACAAGGAGGAGGGAGGCATGGCAAACAAAGAACACATGCAAGCCTATTGTAAAGGGACACTGACTGGATGGACAAAATGGCCGCCAGTTACATGGTCAAATAACAACTGCGAACAAAGAGGCATGGAGAAGAAAGAACACATGCAAGTCTATGGACAGAAAATTGCCCCTGTCCACACTGCATGGAGAACAAAGAGAAATGGTGGATGATTACGAACACACACACACACATACACACTGGCCATAAGGAGGCTTGGTGGTGTTAGCACTGAAGAAAAGTGACCTACATTAATGCAGCAATGCAAAACATGAAAATTACCGGAGCTATAAACATTTCACAACAACACACATCCTCCTATACCATCACATATTACCCCAGAACATATACACTTTATGTAAAAAAAACATGAAATGCAAACAATAGCCAGCATTAATCCAATGCCATCCTGGCCCAAGATAAAGTTTGAAAATCATATACCACTGAAACATTTATTGGATACACTGATGACTGCTAGTGCTGGTACCTAATGGCTAGATGGCCCTTTGGAAATCTTGGACACATACTAAAATAATAATAATGTAACAACATGTAGAAAAGGTACTGAGCTTGTCAACAATTTTCCTTTACAAAAGGTGAAAACTCAATGAAATGAAAAATAAATAAAAACTAGATCTATACTAAAACTCCAGGCCACCCATTTCTATAAAATTTTAAAATCTAATTAAAGTACAAAGAAATACTGGTGAATGCCCAGGCAAACACACAACACCCTTATACAATAGTTTTTTAACTTACTTGTGTGATTCAACAAAAACAAAGTCCTTCAATCCGAAGGTATATCAAAGAGACAAAGAGAGTGATCCTTCCGCCTCAAAATCCATTTGAAAAGTGACCAGGAAACGGACAAAGCACTGGGAGAAGACTGCTGGACAGGAACAGGAAGTTGGAGTTGCTGACACACTTCCATCCTATTTCACAAAAAAAAGGCTTCTGAATGTGAAAAACAAATTTAAAGGTCCATTGGAGAAGACAATCTAGTCACAATCTCTTTTTGTCTCGATTTAGTAGCTCTGGAGTAGAACATCTACTCCGGAAGTGAGTTGACGTTCATGAGTGGTACAGGTTTGGCCACCGTTGTGGCCAAAAGCAGTGCGAGTGAATGTGAAGCAATGTGCGTGCTCGCTAGGAGGATAGATCTCGGTCACAGGGAACGCCGTGCAATGATCTGACCACGGCTACGATGTTCCCATAAAGATACTAGCATATTTGATTAAGATTACATATTAGGATTCCTGCAGTATTATACTGGGATGTGATAATTAACTGCGTTCATCACACGAGATTTCCTAGACCACGATAAGAGTACCGTTGAACACAGGCAGTACCTGACTTTAAGCCCTGATGAAGTCCGTGAGAGGGATCTCTCATTGGACGAAACACGTGTTGGCTGTGGAGGCTAATTGTACATGATTTCAAGGACATTTCCCTATTATGATTGAACTACTTCAAGAAATAAATTTATCCTGAACCAGAGCCTGGCGTGATTGCCTTTCACACAGAGGATTTATTACATCACCATACTCTTAAAACTTTACTCTTGTGAGTGCTCTGACAGCTGTTTGTTGTTACTGTCAGTTTCCTTTGAAACATTGGAGGAGTCAGGAAGATCCTCCTGTCATGAGCACCATGACAAAAATAATCTGTGAACTCGACTGTATGGACTTACTGTGAACGCCCGTTACCTATGTCCTTCTTCCTAGCGGCTTTTTTCTAAGCGTGCTCGCTAGTGGTCTGGGAGTAACGTCACACTCATGAGAAAACGCAATAACCCAATCTTGCAAGTTCAAACGAACTCCACTCCACACCGTAGTTCAGAATTTGGAAACTCCGAGTTACTCTCAGAAGCGCAAATTGCCAAAATTCCGCAAACTCCAGAGCGGAGTTCTACTCCCAGGCCTAATTTTTATATAGCTTTCACACCACGCTTCTGCTGTTTCAAAGTGCTGTAAATAAGTACCTGTCCATCACTGCATAATTAAAAACTCAATTTAGTGCTGCTTGATTTACCTAACTTTTGTTGATGAAAGGATGAGTAGTCCTTGCTAGCGTTTGAACTTGAGAACGTGCACAACACAAAGGCACTCATAGTACAGATGTTTAATGTATTATATGTTACAGTACAGGGACCTACACACAGCTCTGCCAGGGAACCTCAACAGTTACTAGCTGACCCCATTTGCCTTTTCACCACTTACAGCCTACAGATCACCCTACCAGTGCACTTCGCCCTGACGTGCTGCTCCTTAAGTGTTTGTGTATTGGCACCTTGCAGAGCCCTCAGTCAGCCTCTGTCCAATCAGCTGCACCCCTAGTACAACAGAACGTGGTCTACTCAGCTCTGCCAGTACACCTCAGTCATGACTTACAGCATCCAGGCCACCAGTGTAAACCAGACAACGCTGTGTCATTTCACACCACTCCAACTGTAGAAAGCAGCCCTTGCTATTTCAGCTCTTTCAATATAACTCAGTCCACCTGTGACACTCCCAGTACCAGCACTGAAACAGGCATACTGAGTACTGCTCAATCGGTGCATCTCTGTCCTAACTGACAGTTCCACTGTTAACTCCTTGAACTCATGCAAATCTGTTTAAATAGTCCTCCATCCTCTCTCAGCAACCCATGTTATTCCAGCACATGGACACAACACAGGTCTGTAAGCACACCTCAGTCTTGTCTGGGAGCACCACAAAATTCCTGCACTTGTACCCGCACATGGGAATTTAAATGCCCCTCATTCCTGATCCATAGCACCCTTTGTTACTGATGCACCTGGGCGTACACACACAGCTCAGCCAACACATCTCAATCTACCATCTTATTCCAGCATTAGACAGCGCATTTGATTCTCCTCAGTACTGTCCCACCCCACCCCACCCCATGGTGTCAAATAAAGCGCTTCAAATGTTTTTAAGGAGAGGATTTTTGTTACATGATTTCTACTTTTTTTTAACCCTGTTCTTGTGCTCTAAGACTTTCCCACCCTGCCTCATTGAAGCTATATGCTGCCCCATTTGGCTCTCCATAAACCCCATACTAGTACTTTTAGTAACTAGGCCTTGTAAAATTATTTTGTTTTAGGATGCTATCAATCCTTTATTATGTTTGTCTATATACCATGTTATCTTTCATACTCGCCTCTGCTTTTTTTTTTTTTCTTTTTTTTTCTGATCCTCCTTTCAGTTTTTCTACTTTTTTCCTTTCTGTGTATTCTTGGTCTTGTTCCACTTGACTGCCCTTTTCTTCATCCCTTTCAGCTTTCTGGCCTACTAGCCACCCCATCTCACTCTCAGCCCCTCCTATTATTACCCCCACAATCCCCAGCAGAGCTGTCTTCTAAATGCAAACGATCTATGAATAAGAATCACCTGAACGGGGTCAACCAGCCTTCATTACTGAAACCTGGCTTGGAGAGGATCCATTACCCATACTTCACAAGGCTTTTACACCCACACAGGGAATTCTCACCCCAAGAAGACTGGAAAAGTACTAGCAGTTTTTTTTCAACACTCGTTAATGACCAGAAGCTTGCCACTCTTGTTGAATACGAATACTTTTTTATCAGCTGCTTACTTACGCAAACTAGCACATGATCATTCCTTATGATTTAAAGGCCTCCTTCAAATATCTGAGCATTTGCAGATGCCTTCCTCAACACTACTACCAACATCATCAAAATGCACATTAATCTCTGCATTTGGGAATTCTTAAACGTTTGACCTCAACTTGATTCAAGTGGTCTCTGGACTGACATACTCACTCCATTGATGCCCTTGTCTCCCTAATATGACACATCATACTGATGGAATATTGTCCAATCACCTGGAGTCAACTCTTTCTATGCCAACCTTGCTGCAATCACCATCCCTGCAATATCTGTCAGCTATGCATTACTTACGAAGCCTTTCACCAGGTGCCTTTCTCTTGCTAAACACCATAAATTCTATGGCAGCCTGCTCACTGTGTGTTATTTCTTAGCTATTGTAATTGTAAGTCATAACACTTTAACGATGTTTCAGAAACTTATGTTGGGCAATTGCTCACCAAGCTACAACTTACAACAAAAAAACAGCTTATTATTAATCACATAGGCAAAACCTTATGTAATTACCAATGGTTGTTATAAACGTAACAGAGCACTTTCTTGCACATGTGCCTTTGCAATGCTTTAATTAATAGTCAGCCAGTCTACTATGGTGAGCACTGAGCCCTGCCTTTTAGCCAGGCATGTGGGTGCTGTAAAGGTACTCTGTTAGTCCACGTGTGACATTTAACTATCCTGCCACTGCTGCATCACCATGAACCAAATTATTGTGACTTACTAGACAGTTAAATGAGCCAAATGGGCGTAGCTAATTTTATCTCATGTTTTACGGACAGAGCACCTTCACTCTGAAACTGAAGGACATTGTCACAGTGCACCGAGGCTTAATGCTAGCAAACAACAGTTCATCAAAATGTAATACATCCAAGGAGATCATGCTGAAAATGAGGTATAACTAGACCACAGCCCATTTGGGCTGTTTTTTCCTTCCAAGAAAGTTATGACGAGGAACCCACCCAGCGTGGGAGAAGGAAAGCATGTTTATGAACCCTTAATTAAGTAATATTAATGGCCCCGATCGCCTACAATAGAATTGCTGAGGAGAAAGGATATAAAAGTGTTTGACACAGTCTAATATACCCACATTTTCAAGATCATTTCTTATTAGTAGTATGTAAATGGCGCATACTACCTCTCTATTGAAGAGATAGAAAAGGAGCTATAATATCAAGGGCACCTTGGTTACGGACAGAAAAAGAAGCACGCACTGTGCCTTAAATGTTTGGGAGTGATGAATTGGTTATATAAAAAAGCCCTACTATGGGGCAACATTGGGTGGAAATTACCCACGTACGGTTAAGTAGCCTCTCTGCTCCCGTTGGAAAACATGGTTCTGAAAAACCTTATGCATTAGACACTTTACCCTGGAATAGGGGTAAGGTTAACACAAACTTAAACATTTCAGTTTGAAACTAATGCTCAAACAACATACCATCGGCATGATCACCATTCCCTGCTCTGGCCAGTAGCCTTAGTTTTAGAATCAATGCCCTTCTGGGTAGCTTCCTCTGTAAAATAAGCCCCACCAGGTTCCATCAAAACACAATAAGGACTTCATTTTTTAAATGCTAACGCCTAACTGTTTTTTCCTTGTAAGCTTTGGTTTTTCTTCAGTGAATATCTATGCTTTTTAATGTTAAGTAATTCAAATTTTTCTACGTTAATCCAACCACCACCATGCATGGACTTCAGCCATGCACAGCTGAGGTGGCCAGGCACTGCTCCCAACCCCCTACAAGCACGAATTCCTGCACCACACACTGCCTTCGACTGTGCACATTAGGGGTTGGCTGCAGGGCCAGGGCTGCAGACCGGCCTTGCGTTCAAACCCCTTAAAACTTCAAACGCTGTGCCATGCTGTATGTGGGTGGGGTTGGCAACAGGCCCTGGCCTGCGGCCATGTTGAGCAGCCTACCCCGAATAAGAAACCAACCCCACAACACTCATGCCTTCGACCGTACAGAGCTGAGGGCAACAGAGTCTGGCCTATCGACAGGGCCTGCAGCCAACCCCTTAAAAGCACTAAATGCAATGACATGCACCTTCGCCAAACACAAAAAAATGAAAAGGAGGCTGGGTACAAATACCCTAATACCATTGTGTTGGTCCTGGGGTCCCCCTGGGATCCTGCTAAGGCTAAAAAGTATATATTTTAAAAAATGGCAAAATCCACAGTTGGATCCACGTATTTCTCAGAATTTGTTTTTTTTTTAAAGTGTGGTCTCATGCGCTTCTTATTAATTGTGGTAGCCAATTTAATAAATAAGAAGGAGGCATACCATCATTACCCTGGAGCTACATTTATAAATATACAGGGTACTTATGTGGACACCCCCTGGCCCCAGAGACCACCACCTCCCTGGGACTACCCAAAAATAATTGTTGGGGGGCCATGCAGACCACCCTGGGCCCAGGTGACCTCCACCTCCTCAGGGCTACATTTAATAAATATACAGGGGTCAGGGTTGGATTGGGACCAAACATAGGCCCATGCAACCCTACAATAGTGGTCAACATTCACAAATCGCAGCCTTTCATGAAACACTGCTTATTTAATATCAGGGGACTCATTTTCGCTCATATGTGTGGTAAATTATGCATTTTAAAGCATGTAAGGGGGCCAAGAATATAAACATTGCATCTTTGACATCTGGATCCTTACTTGCAGTGTCAATGCCTTGCACAACACAGTGAATTTATCCTTTCCCAACCAACTATGTACTTGACTGATCATCATAGAAATGTTGTCTAAAGCCAAGATGGTCAGTCCTCTGAGGGGAGAGAGGGGTTGAAAGGTGAAATAGATGGTCCCCAGGAGTTGGTGCTCTAGGCATGTGATTCTACTTGCTTGACAGAGGTACAGAAACCAAACAGCTGGGGGGCCCAGGTTTTATTTCGACGGGTTGTTTGTGGTCAGACTCTTTCCTGGGCCTCAGTAACTGAACTAGGCCCCTGAAGGCCTGTTTTTTAGGCCATGATTTCTTCCTCTTAAGCAGGACAGCAGATGGCTGGGACATAAGGAGTTGAAGAAGTGGTCTGTATTGGCAGTATGTTGAAGCATGGTGTAACATGGTCTCCTGTCCATCTGTGGACTAGTTAGTTATTTGCATTGTTCTGTTGGACCTCTGGATCCTGCTGGTAATGGTCACTGCAGAGTGCAGCTTGTTTCACCTCTCTCACTGGTGAAAGTGGGCATGGAAATCAAGAGGTAGGAAGGAAATAATTAAATTAGCACTTCTCTCTCCTCTAGAAGTGTGTGGCTGGGTGAGAAAGGGGTGAGGTCAGAACCTTGAGGCAGAAATCTCCCAGGACTGTTTTTTTCAGCACCACCTAAAGGATTTTTGGAGCCCCAGGCAATACCTATTGTGGTAGTCATTGTTTAGAAAAACTGTAATTTTTATTAGTTATTTTTAGCTAAGCCCTCATGATGTCAAATAACACTGAACTGTAAGTTAACCTTTGCGAAAAGTGGACATGCAATAATACCCAAAGCTGATGTTGCTCAGTGTGTGCCAGCCAAATAGTACCAAATAAAGCTTGAGCAAGCATTGATAACGCCATTTTTGTTTTTGTGTTCTAAATGTTTTGTCATGAAAAATATTTTATATGAAAATCAGTGTCTAATAAGCTGGTATCTACCATTTTAGGAAAGAGACAGTAATGACTTGGTGGATGTTTAGGGTGACAGTGCATAATAGGAAAACGTATGTGTGTAGTGCTTGAGATTGTAGCTTTCATTGCTAAATATTTGTGATCACAAATGAATCCGTCTTTGCCATTGGTACACTTGCTGCAACAGTGAAAATTTATGATTTTTTACTGTTATATCAGGTGAAATAAAATACTTTTCTACTTAATTCTGTTCTTGTGCCTTTCTTTCTCTGGCTAGGTAGTAATCTCAAGCTGTGCTGAGTAAGCAAAATACAGAGGAGAGTGAGGTGATGCAAATGTCAGAGAGGAACGTAAAGTAGAGGGAAGAGGGAGGTAGAGGCATTGATAATGTAGAGCGATAGGTGAGATGAGGAAGTCATAAGGTAGAAACAGAATGGCAAGGTGGACTGGAAGAAAGAAATGGAGAGATGGAAAAAGGAGCAGTAGATAGAAAGGGATTTTGGAGTGAGATAGATATGTACTGAGTGATAGGGATAGTGAAAAGAGCGGAGGTACACAGAGGCAGTGGCGTAACAAGACTTGAGGGGGCTCCACCCTGCACAGCACATGGAGGTCACCCCTCCGGACTCACTAAGGAGCTCTTAGTCCAGGGTATTGTGCTGAGGGGGCCGCTTGGAGCTCACCTCTCCTCTTCTCCTCTGCATTGCTGGGGCCTTTGTTATGCCACTGCACGGAGGGATGAGGTAGAGAGAAAGGTAATGTAGAAAGAGGGTTTAGTCAGAGAGGACTAGAGGCAGAGGACTGTAGAGGTTGACAGGCAAAAAGATTAGGTAGCAGTACAGAGAAATGCAAGCTAAGGTGAGGTATTGAGAGGGGTAGAATGATAAGTGGAGCACAGAGAGATAGGTTTTGTAAAGTGGATAGTGAAGAAGAGAGAAAGGTACATTGAGATAGGTGAATATCAGAAAAAGAGTTTATTTGTACAGAAAAGAGATGGAGAGACAGGTGAGGTAGAGAAAGAGATGGGGTATTCAGGCAGCGGAAGAGTCAGAGTGTGAGAAAAAGCTTGAAAGGTCATGTAGAGAGACATAAAAAGAAAGAGACAGAGAAGGTATGTTAAAAAGTGGTCCAGATATAGATTTGAAAGAGAGTGAAAAAAAATGCAACGATAGTTTAAAAAGCAGTCTAGAGGTAGAGTGAGAGGGCTAATATTAAAGGAGTACTTTTGGGAGAGACATGACTTGAGGGAAGAGAGGCAGAAAGCAGTGGAGAGGTGAGACAGTGATCACACAATGGTAATTGAGAGGTTGGGTATTGAAAGTAAGAGAAATATAAGGGATAGAAAGATTGAGTAGTGTATGAGATGTAAAGTAGAGAGAAAAGTGACAAAGTGAGTGTTGTGGTAAACAGAGGGGGTGATAAAGGCAGAGAGAAGTGAGGCATACAGATGGGGTGGTGAGATAAATAAATAGATAAGGTTGAGAGAGACAGGGCAGCAAAATGAAAAGTACTGTAAGGTGCTGCAATAGGGGTGGGGCAGAGATGGAGTAGGGAGGAAAAGATGTGGAGGTAGACAGACTGTAGGAGAGAGAGAGAGGTGGTGACGGGTGGGATATAGAGAGGTGTATTCTAAACAGAGAGGTAAAGTAGACAGAACTGTGGTAGTAAGGGCTGCAATAGAAATTGAGTGGTAGATACATGAGGGTGTAGAGGTCAATGAAGAGAGAGAGAAAGAAAGGGGTGAGGTAGAAGAGCTAAAGTCAAGTAGGGGGAGAGATCTGAGACACAAAGATAAGTGAGGCCTAGAAAAAGAGGTAGAGAGTAATAAAACAGTTACCATGAAGGTAGTGAGAGAGTGTAAGGAAGATAGATCTGGGGTTTAGTGGCTGGTGCGGTAGAGAGAAATGAGGCACAAAAATGTACAAAACGAAAGGAAATAAGAAACAGTGAAGGACAAAGGTATTGAGAGGCAAAGTAAACAGAGGGAGGTAAGGTGAAAAGTAAGTTAGTGGGAAGTAGACAAAAAGTAGAGAGATCAAGAGTGAAGGCAGGTAGTGAGCCACACTAGAACAAGTGATGGGTAAGGAGAGAGATGGAAAGGCAGAAATAAATTGATGAGACATGGATAGAAAGAGAGACAGACAAACACAGACAGATAAAGAAAGATAATTATAAAAAGTTATAAGTGAAAAAAAAGAGTGAGAGATAATTTTTGTAGGAGGGCCTTGGAAGATGGAGGACTTTACAATTGTCCATATTGCACATTCCTTAAAACGTCTCCGGCTGTTTTCCTGTTTGGACAGGCTGGAGAGTGAGGAAGGTGGCCCAGCCATTGGGAGCAGAGGTGGGAAGCTTGAGTGTTCCTTACTGCTGGGGAGGGAAAGAATATCACCCAACATTATTAAGGACCTTATTACAAATTCATATATTGTCTCTGAGTATTCCAATGTGTTCAGAAGACTCTTTGCTGGCCTATTTAAAGCACATTTAGTGGCAGCTTCTGCTTAGAAGTGATGTATTCATTGAATATGTTTTAAACAACCTAGTGTGCTCCAAAGGTTAGAGAAGGGTCTGCTTGGTTTGATTTACTGTTGAGTTCTAGGGCATAAGCAGCAATGACTTCTACAGGCCTTGTTACCAGGCACAGGCCCATGAAGGCTCCAAGGGTATGTTGGCTCTTACTAGTAATGTGATACAGCAAGACGGCACAAGGAGTCGTGACTGCTGGTGACCTGCAGGTGAAATGTTCTAATAAAGGCAAAACTAAATCATCCTTATGAGGTAGGTATATTGTGTACTTTTCAATCGGGTAAAAGTGACATTTGTATAGACAGCGCTTGCAAACATGCACAGTGAAGCACTACATGAAAGCCCTTTGCCATCCTCTACAAATACACACTACAGAAAAACAGTTAAGTGTACCATGTGTAGTTTCAGGTGCAGAGCTTGCATCACTAAAAATCAAAACACAACACTTGCACACTCCCACTCAGAATGCAGAGCCAGTGTGGCACATCACACAAATCTCTACTGCTCACCTTCTCACACACTCTTTATCTCACTAGTGTGCATTTGTTATGTTTCTCATTTTCATTGTGTCTCATCTCTTGACTGCTCTTCCACTCACTCATGGTACTCCGTCTGTAACATTCTCTTCTGTGTTCTTTTACCACAATTGTACTCTTTCCATCAAGAACTTTATTTCTATTCTTTTCTCTTTTTGTCTTTCTGTGCTTCTCACTCTTTCCATAGCCTGTCTTTTCTTCCCTCCTATCCCACACCTCACCGATTCTATCTCCTCCCCTTTACCCTCTTCTCTACCCTTTCTCTACCCCCTTATGCTTCAACTTCTCTCTCCTCGTCCTCCCTCATTGCCTCCTCCTCAGGTAGCCCTAAAGTCCGTGGGGTCTCAAGAACAGCACTGCTGAAGGGCATGTGCAGAGAGCCTGACAGGCAGGGACAAGAGCAGTGCAATGCAGTGTCCTGCAAGGAAGAGAAAGTGTGAAATGGCCTAGCTTGCCTGGGCTCTTGTAAGGCTGCTCAGGGCACCACCCCATGCCTATCATGTGCTGGTCGAGCAGGGGAGGGGACAGATAAAAACACAGCTGGCCTCATACACTGAGGAAAGGTGTGAAAATGGCTTTGCTCTGCTGGGCTCCAGCGATGCTGCTCCTACTTCCTCACATTCGCCACCTCAATCTGCTTGCATTACTGATTGTCAACAGCTGGCCCAAACCAGCCCCACACACTATTAATGGGCCTGCCCTGCTGGGGACTAGTGAGGATGTTTCCAGTCAATGCTAGGATTTGAGAGGACATGATACATTCTGTCTCTGCTGCAGACTTCCAGACAGCGTTCTTAAGACCCAGAGAATCACTGGCGAGGCTGGACTCTACAACTCATCCTGAAACCACTCAAAATGGCCACAAAAATAATTGGCCCATGTCTGGGCCTCAGGCACCGGCCCGTCAGCCTTTGCCCGAATGCCCGGTTTACAAATCTGACCCTGAAAGGGGCCAGCGTGGACCCCAATAGTCCCTGAGGACCACCACCTCAGAAAGGCGACATTTAATAAATATATGGGAGGATATGTGGACCCCCGAGTCCCCTGGACCACCCCCTCCCTAGGGCTACCTTAAAAATATAATTGGGGGCCACAAGGACCCCCCTGGGCCCTGGGATACCACAACCTCCCGGAGTTGCATTTAATAAATATACAGCCCCCCCCCCCCGGCCCTGGGGACCATTATTTCCCCAGGGCTACCTAGAAATAATTGTTGGGGGGGCATGCAGACCCCCCCCAGCTCTGAAGACCACCACCGTCCCGGGGCAACAAATTAAATATAGTTAGGGGCCCGCATGGATCTCCCTGGAACCCGGTTACCACCACCTCCCCTGGGCTACATTTGATAAATATATGGAGGAGCCACATGGACCTGCGGGGCCTTAGGGACCACCATCACTCTAGGGCTACTTTAAAAAAGTTGTTATGCGGCCACACATACCCCCCCAAAACCTGGGGAACACCACCTCCCCGGGGCAACAAATTAAAAATAGTTAGGGGGTCATGTAGATCCTCTCAGAACCTGGGGATCACCACCTTCTCAGGCAATAAATTAAAAATACTTAAGGGTGCGCACAGACTCTCCCAGGCCAGTGGGACACCACCTTCCAGGGCCATTTGTTTCCTTTAAAAAGGGAGAGAGGCCAGGCGGCCCCCTCCCAAGGCTGATTTTAGCCCCAGGACCACCATCCCCAGGGGCCCAGCCACATCATCTGCCCTTGCCCCACGAGGCCCCTGCAGTCCCATCCGGCCCCACACCACCTGCAGGATCCAACATTGCTTCCGCACACAGGGAGCTGCTGAAAATACAGCTCCATGCATGCAGGAGCAATCTTTTTATCTCTTTCCCTGCCCACATGACAGCAGACAGGAAAGAGATGAAAGCTATGCTCCCAGCAACTGGAATCAGTTTTTAACACTACTGCTTGCTGGGTAGTGGAGTTATGTTTGCTTTGCTTGGAAGGAGGTGTCATAGCTCACCTGCAAACAAAAGCAAACAGCCATCTCCCAAGGGTGGGCAACTCGGGAGGTAGCAGGAACCAACCCTGGGGAGTGACGTCCCCAGGACCATAAAAGGCTCCAGAAGGTGGAATACGCAGCCGCCTCCTTTGTTAAACATGGGCCGGCCACAAGGAAGTGGTGGACTCCAAAGTAGTAAATGGCCCGGGAGGAGAGCCGCACAGCCCCCTCCCTTCAAAAGGTCTCAGGGAAGTGGTGGTCCATAGGGCGTGGGGGGTCTGTTCAACCCTCTGCAATCATTTTGTATTTGCCCCAGGGAGGTGGTGTTCCCCAAGATAAGGGGGGACGATGTAGCCCCCCATATTTTTGTTTTTTATTTTAAAGCCCCAGGAGGTGGTGGTGCTGGGGCCCAGGGGAGTCTACGTTGTCCCCCATTTATTTATTGTTTGTATCCCTGGGGAGGTAGTGGTCCTCAGGGTTTCTAAAAGCCCTAGAAGTGGACCCCATGAGCTCCCCCTTTTTATTAACACTGGCAATGCCCCAAGATCTGGTCCACTCAGGGGCAAAATTACTTTCAACCATGAGAGACCATTCTTGTTTTTATTATTCTCAGCAAAATCTGAAGCTCCACCTGAATATTTTCCCAAGAATATTTAAAAAAAATATGTTTTAGCCTAGGCTAATCCAAGAACCAAGGCAAGGGGGTTATGGTTTACCTACCCTGTCCCCTTTTCATTTTTTTACATTTTGTTTGGGATTCATCTGAAGATAAGTCCCAAAATGTCTGCCAACACTTACTGTTTGAATTGTTGCCACCCAATCAGATCTCAGCAGGAGATCGCCAGGATCCACAGCTCTAGATAGCTATTTTCTCCCCCTTGAATATCTCGAAAACTACTGAACAGATTTATGCCTAATAAGACAAAGCATAATCTGCAGACCAAAAGCTACCTTTCGGCCAGATTTCGTGTAATTCCGCCCAGCGATTTGGGCTGCAGGTGTGTCTAAAGAGTCTATGGCAATTAACATGGGAAAAGGCACTTTTTTGCCCCCCCCACTTTTTCTCGGCCCCCACTTGACAGATCACCCCGAATCTTTCCATGCACAACAAGCCCAAATAGACTTTTTTTTAAATGTTGTGAAGATTCATCAAACGGCGCCAAAGATATAGGCAACTCAAACCTTTTTTTTTACATAAATATGAACATATAAGTAACTATGCCTCATGCCCTAAGGTAACTATAACACGTGCCCTTGCCATGCACAGTTTTCTTATTGGAAATGTTGCAGTGATAATTGCAGAGGTGCCATACAAGATCTCATCAAGGATATAATATGTGGAGTAAATAACTGTGCATGTCGAAGGCGTGAGTTACAGTTACCTTAGGGCGCAAGCTATAGTTACTTAAAAGAACTCTAACTCTAACTGCTGACTTTCTATGGATTTGTACGGGTAAATTCAGAACCTAATGATAACATCCTTGTAACCTTTGTTTTTTTCAGTGAATTTCTATGTTTTTTCCTGCAGCCAAGCCCTTATAATCACCGAAAACTGCTTCACGACCATGGGCAGCGTAGGTTGGCAACAGCGCCTATCTCTGTTAGTGGATCTGTGAGTGGGTGTATGAGTGTTTGAGTGGGTCTGAAAGTGGGTGTGTGAGTCTGAGTGGGTGTGTGAGTGGGTGCATGAGTCTCTGAGTGCATGTATGAGTGAATGAATTAATGTATGAATAAGTCTGTGGTTTTTCTTTCACATTTTTCCACATGCGCGAATAATTAATAAAAATTCATGAATTTTCATGAATACAGCACACGGTGATGCAAAATCATTTCAAACCCATAATTTGCCCCTAAAACACACCTATGTCACACCCCTGGGGTCAAGGTACCTTCACCCTGACCCCTTATCCCACTTTCAATTTGGATTTTCTCCCCCATGAACTATGTCCCGTGAAATAAAATGGCAGCCGCAACTTTCTAGTCAGGTTGTAGTCAGCCAATTGCAATGCTTCTTTTAGCATGCATTTGCGAATTATTTGCAAAATATTCACGGTCATCACAGCCAGAGATATACAAATTTATTTTCCCTTTAATATCTCAAATCACACTAAATAACACCAAATAAGTTTTATGCTTGGTCTGCATACCGAAATCTGGCTTTCTGCCAAATTTGGTGTAATTCCATCCAGCGGTTCGGGCTATAGTTGTGTCTAAAGGAACTATGGGAATTAACATGGAAATGTGTCTCCCCCCCCCCCTTTTCTCTGACCCTGCTTGACGGATCACCCCGAAACTTTCCATGTGCAACACGAATCACAGCAACACCTTTTTGGGAACATTTCTCAAAAACTTGTCAAATCTTGACAAAGATATAAGCAGGTAAAAAAACGCTTTTTCTATGGAAACATGATCAACTCATTGATGGAGTTGGGAAGCCGAACTATGGGCCCTATTGTGCTTTTGGCAGTAAGAGGACTGCCAAACCCATGGTGGCAGTCGGACCGCTGCACTCCTGACGGTCCAACTACCAGATTACAACCCTGGTGGTCCGACTGCCAGGAGACCGCCATTACCATCGGTATCATGGATCCCGGCAGGGTGGTGGTGGTCAGGTTTTTAATCAGTCATTGCAGTGCCGAACTCAGTGCCGCTTGGCTGATTATAACCACACTTTCCAACAGCCTTTTCATGGCGGGGAACCTGCCATGTAAAGGCTGACAGAAAGCCAGTGCTTGGGGCCAATATGGGCCCCTCCACTGCCCATGGCAAGGGCAGTGCATGGGCCCCCCTGCCCAGCACCATAGGAATGTGCACTGTCTGCACTGCAGACAGTGTGCATTCCAATGGTGCCCAAGGGTCCCCTGTGCAAATGCATTGGCCTCAACTCCATGTGGAGCTGAGGCCAATGGCGCCACACAGCTTCCCTTAGGCTGAAGGATCGAAACCTTGGTTTCTTCCAGTCAGTGCAGTGGAAATCTTGTAATGGGTCTGGTGCATTCCAAGTGCATGAGCAGTGCAGGGGCCCCCTGTGGCTCCCTACAACTGTTCTCCACAAGCCTTTTCATGCCAGAGATGCCACCATTAAAAGGCTTGCAGAGAACCAGGTCATAATCAGCAGGGCAGCCCTGCATGCAGTGCCTCAGTGGCTGATTCCAACCTCTGCCACTGTCAGCCCATCAGGATCACCAATCCCTGCGGAGATGACGGTACCCTGGTGGACTGATCACCAGGGTCGTAATGTAGCAGTCGAACCATCACAGCAGCAGCGGTCTTGACCACCACCACGAGGCCGCCAGCCTCGTAATCAGGCCCTTTGACATTAAAAGGAAAAAGGAAAGAAACTCTTTCAAGACCATACTTAAAAACAAAACTCGTTCATGCAGGGTATCATAAGTAAATAAGTCTGCTGGAAATTCAACAATACCTCCACAACCAAACCAGCATGCACAATTTACAAGACATAATTTTAAAAGTTAAAAAAACACAGACCTTGTCTAACTTGATAATGTGCTCTTCTAATGATGTTGATAGGTCCACTTAGGCTGTAAGAAGAGCATGTCACACATTGCACAATTTGCCACAAGCTAGTGTGCTGTGGGAAACCAGGTGAGCATTACCATACTATGAGTAAACTGGCCATATGAAAAACCAGCATGCAATTTTGTAGGAAGAAGTGTAGCTGCTGCAAAGAGAGTAGAAATTGTCAAAAAGACAGAAGGGGGTAAATAAACAGAAGATATCACTGTCATGCCAAGAAGCCCTGTCACCCTTAGCATGAAGTGATCAGTTGCAGCAAGCTCAGTGTGGCACAAGGCAAAGAGGGATATAGAAGTCACCCCAAAGCATTCAACCTACCTACCTGCTACCCATAGGGCAACTAAGGTGATAGTATCCTTACTAAGAAAACAAATACCACAATAACCCACTAGCAAATCTATGTTCCATATGGAGTCACGACACAACAGAACTCATGCGCTAGTCCATTTTTACAATGGGGACTTCTCCAAACTGTTAGTGCTTTATCTTCTTCTCCCTTTTTCTTTGATGGAAGGAGAGGGATTGCTTCAATTTGTGGAGACTCTCTGTCCAAATTAGGTGGTTGCAAGCCAGACCTATTGTTCCATTGTTGCTCTGCTGGTGCTGATCAGTGAAGCAATTTAGGAGAGTGGCACTCAGTCCATGACAGACATGTATACCAGTTGTCAAGCCACAGATTACGTGGGCATCACTTCACTGTGTGTACTTCAAGGGGGCTAAGAAAAGGATACATGCTGATCCCAACTTTGATAATGCTTTGTAGGGGACTCAGCAGCATGAAGCGGGTGAAATGGCCTCCATGGAAAAAGCACATGCAGATGCCAACATCCTGGAAGAATTCAATACCAATGTCTACAGAAAGCTTCAACCAAGAGATCTCAGCATTGGGTTTGTTCATGTAGACAATGTCAGTAATACTTTCAAAGCCATAGCTGATGGAGGATACTTCAGCATCCTATGTTTAGCTCTTTGCAGAACTTTCTTAATTAGGAAGACTTAGGCCCTCATTTTAATCTTGGCGGTCTTTTGACTGCCAGGGTTAATGTGGCGGTATCACCACCAAGAGGATGGCGGAGTATACTGCCACATTATGAGTGTGACGGATTTGTCGCAGCCAACCCTCCACATCTCCACATCACCACTCATACCGCCATGGCGGTTTGAACCGCCGGACCAGAGATGTGAATCTCCGACCCGGCAGTCCACACATGACTGCCAGTGGTATATTGAGCCGGCCTACCGCCATGGTTTTTCCAGCGGCGGTACCATCGCCACGAAAATCATGGCGGTAGGGCTAATGGTGACAGGGAATTCCTTCCCTGTCACCAGTAGATGGCTTCTCCACCCCCCAGCAATCACCTAACCCCCAACCCCCCTACCCCCTAGAATTACAGTGCCCCGCCACCCCACAAACCCCACCTCCCCTAGAATTACAGCACCCCCAACCCAAATGCCACTCCCCTAGAATCACAACACCCTCCAAACCCCACCCGCCTAGAATCACAGCACCCACCAAACCCCCACCCCAGTAGAATCACAGCACCCCCCTCCCCGCAATCATGTACACATGCACGGCACATGCATTCATGCACCATCACTTCCATACACGCATTCATTCACACTCATCTATACACACATTCACTCACTCATGCTCACACGCATACACACTGACATGCAGACACGCACTCACTGTAACATTCATACCCACATTCACTCACAGGCATACAACCACGGATACCACACAACACTCTCAGATGCATACACACACGCACACACACATTCATACACACATGCAGACTTCACACACTCACACACAACACCCCCCACCCTCCACCACCCTCCCCTGAAGGATGCCCGACTTACCTTGTCAGGTGAGGTGGTAATCTGGCAGGGAACAGGAAGGGGCACTGCTACTGCCAGCAGCGCCCTGCCAGAAGGAGACTGCCAGGCCATATGAATGGGCATAATATAGCTGGCACCGTCCTTCTGGTGGGGCGGTGCAGGTGGTAGCTCCACCAGGTGCCTCACTTGCCAGCATGGTTACTGCCAGATTTATGCCATAATTGTGGCGGAAATCTGCAGTGTCCATATTATGGTGGGTGGAAGACCGCCAGCACTGGCGGCCTTCTGGCACCCATGGCGTTGGCAATCTTGGGAAAAGAACGTTGATGTTATAATGAGGGCCATATTCAGAAACATACTGGTCAGAAGTTGCAGAATTTACATTCTAATTCAGTGATTCCTACAAAACCCTATAGGAGCTCATGGTCATTCAGAGTGCTAACATAGTGCCTGTAAAAGTCCTCATACAGAATGCCCCAGCTCTTTGGAACTCCACATTCTCCATGCTAGAACACCTGTTTTAGCAGTAGAGTACAGTACAATACATACTATAAAGGATGCAACTGCTAAAGTCATGACAATGGAGCTTGACAAATGGGGGCTAGGTGTGTACTGACCCAAATACTACTGCCTTTTAAAATTGTGATACTGGAAGTCGGCAAGCAAGACTGTACAATTAGCCAAACCATTCTATTGTTGCACATGATGCAGGATCATTTGTAAAAGGTGCATCAAACATACACAATGCCAACGAAGAAGCAGCTGCTTTGAGCAACAGGTTAATCCTTTGAGTGAATATATATCACAGGCAGCAAAAGGGATTGTGCCCTCCAAAGAGTACATCTGTGCCATGATATTGGATCCACGATTTTAAAACAACTATACATTTAAATTCATTTTTATCAGTCTATGCCTCCATTTACAAGAGTTAGACTGTCAGTAAATCTAGAAGATGAAGGATTGTAACTTTGAGGCCATAGCTGAACTGAAGTGCTGCATTCAACCTCTGGAAAGCACCCACCACTAGTAACACAGGTGCCTGCTACCAAACCTACATCGCCAACAGCATAATTTTCAATTCCAAAATCTGCAATGAGATAGCTTATGAATAGTCCCGGATGTAAATTAGGGCACACAGGTACTGGCAACTCTGGAAGAGACAATGTTCACAGCTATGATGATAGAGAAGATGGTCCAGCACTACCTGGATAGCCAAAGAGAAGTCTACTTGGATTAATAGCAGTTGGGAAAAAAGAACAATGGCCACAATTCAGTAGGCTGATAATAAAGTATCTTTTATGTCATCTAGACAATGTATCCTTGCAGTGGGTGTTTAGTGCAGCTGTGGCAATTGTCACACGGGCCATTCTCAATCCTCAAAATGTGAAGAGATTGAAGATGATTGCAGTGAATAAGCATGCCAATACCAAAAAGTAAGAATACCCATGACTCATCCATGGCTGAGGTACGTTTCTTCATCACATGCTTCTTTTGAGGTAAACTTTTTTTAACCTTCCCCGTAGTTTATCGGGGAGACTTCAGTGTAGGGAGACTCCACAGTAGGGATAGAGATCTTCCTTATGGTAAAGTATAGAAGAAATTAAAAATAATTTACAAACTTTTAAATAAATTAGTAAAATATTTGTTGTTAAATATTGATGCAATGTATTTTATATATTTATTATTTTAAAAGTAGACTATTTAAAGAAAATGTTACAGTACTATTAACTTTATTGTGACATTTCTTTAATTTAATAAATGAACTGGCATGAAAATGTTTTTTCTGAAGTTTTAAAATAAATCCCTACCTAAGGGGAAAAAAGGTTTTTCTTTATTATCTGATAATATTTATTAAAATGTATATATAGAAAATAGTTCAAAGTATTTTGGTTGCGTTTTATAAACATTACTGTTAGGTTAAGTGTAAACTACCTTTGGGGATATGCCCTTAGAAGCATTAATAAAATTCCCTTTATTTTCTTGTTCAAAGGGTTTGTCTTTTTTGAAGAAAAAAATCTGCAAGTCTTGATAACAACATACAGAAGAAGATATCAATGTCTATCTACTTCTATGGGAAACAGGAGCACACATAGGGCCTGATTATGACCCTGGCGGACGGCAGAGGCCGTCCGCCAAGGTATCGCCGCTGAATGACCGCACCGCGGTCAAAAGACCGCGGCGGCCATTTAGACATTTCCTCTGGGCCGGCGGGCGCTCTCCAAAAGAGCGCCCGCCGGCCCAGAGGAAATGCCCCTGCAACGAGGACGCCGGCTCAGAATTGAGCCGGCGGAGTTGCAGGGGTGCGACGGGTGCAGTTGCACCCGTCGCGTATTTCAGTGTCTGCCTAGCAGACACTGAAATACTTTGCGGGGCCCTCTTACGGGGGCCCCTGCCGTGCCCATGCCATTGGCATGGGCACGGCAGGGGCCCCCAGGGGCCCCGCGGCACCCCCTACCGCCATCCTGTTCCTGGCGGGCGAACCGCCAGGAACAGGATGGCGGTAGGGGGTGTCAGAATCCCCCATGGTGGCGCAGCAAGCTGCGCCGCCATGGGGGATTCTAAGGGCAGCGGTAAACCGGCGGGAGACCGCCGGTTTGCCTCTTCTGACCGCCTCTTCTCCCGCCGACCCTGGCCCCGGCGGTCTTAGACCGCCGGGGTCAGAATGACCCCCATAGTTGTATACCCCTGTGGACTAGAAAGGGCTGAATTGCTCAAGACTAGTGACTTTTGTAGCAAGTGCGATGTGGTTGTAATGGACTTGATAAAGAACACAGCTGAACTTTTGTGCTGTTTGGATGTTTGGGTGAACTATCATTTAGGGTTCTTACCATTAGCTATCTAGTTTCAGTGGTATATTTTGGCTTTTAGGGCCTGATTATGAGTTTGGCTGTCCTAACACCACCAAGCTTGTGGTGGTGGTCCTACCGCCGCAATCCTGGTGGTCCGACCACCAGATTACGATCCTGGTGGTCAGACCGCCAGAAGTCCACAGCCATCGCTGGGATCAGGGATCCCGACGCGTTGTCAATAGTGAAAGTCATGGTCAACCACAGTGGTGCTGAGTTTGGCATAACTGTGCTTATCACAACTTTCCTTTATGCCAGTCTTTTCATGGCTGGGTCACTGCCATGAAAAGGCTGGCGGAAAGGCAGAGTTTGGGGCACAACGGGGCCCGGGCATTGCCCACAATTATGTCATGGGCAGTGCAGGTGTCCCCCTGTCAACACACTTGGAATGTGCATTGTCTGCAATTGTAGACAGTGTGCATTCCGAGGCTGCTGTGTGCAATGGTATTGGCCTTGGCTGAATGAGGGAGCCAAGCCCAATGCCACCACACTGTTTCCACTGGTCAGGCCAGCGGAAACATTGTAATATGATGGTTGTGAGGCTACCGGCTTGATGACCCCCTCACAACTGCGAGTTTGGCAATATTTCACTGTTATGACATGTATAACACACCAGTACATGTCCTACCTTTTAATCACACTGCACCCTGCCCACGGGGCTACCAAGGGCCTACCTTAGGGGTGCCTTACATGTACCAAAAGAGAAGGTTTGAGCCTGGCAAGTGAGTACACTTGCCAAGTCAAATTGGCAGTTCAAAACTGCACACACAGACACTGCGGTAGCAGGTCCGAGCCACGTTTACAGGGCTACTTATGTGGGTGGCACAATCAGGGCTGCAGGCCTACTAGTAGCATTTGATTTACAGGCCCTTGACACCTCTGGTGCACTTTACCAGGGACTTAACATAAATCAAATATGCCAACTACGGATAAACCAATCAGCAGTACAATTTACCTAGGGAGCACTTGCACTTTAGCACTGATTAGAAGTGGTAAAGTGCGCAGAGACAATAAACCAGGAAAAACAGACCTGAAAAAATAGGAGGTAGAAGGCAAAAGGTTTGGGGATAACCCTGCAGAAAGGGTAATTTCCAACACAAAGGCTGGCCAATCAGAGAAGGGCACCACAGAGCTGTAACTGGTAAGTTTTAGAAAGAGCAGTTCTAAAACTCTTTCTAGGTGCAAGGTATATTAAATTCAACAGTGGTAAGTTGTTGGATGTATTATAACTTTTATTTTGGTACTAAACATGCCATATTGAGCTCCTTTCTATAGAAAATAAGACTTTATTATTTTAAAATAAAGTCTCCCCATGTTAGCCTACGGAACCCATTCACTGCAATGGGCCATTCACTGCAATGGGGGAAAACAAATTTAGCTATTTTTCCCTCAACTGGGCTTATAAAATGTCTTTTATAAGGTCCCTGCTTAAAGTTGCACTGCACCCAACCCTCGGGACACATAGGGCACTCCTTAGGGGTGACTTATATGTAAAAAAAAAGGTAAGATAAGACTTTGGATGCACTTTTAATTCCAAAGTCGAATTTGAAGTTCATCTTAACTTAAAAGCAGCCAGAAAGGCAGGCCTGCCTTTAAAAAGACACTGGGCACCTTGGCAGTGCACTTATGGGTGCACTGCATATGCTTGGGTCCCTAAACCTACATGCCCTACCATATACCAGGGATTTGTAGGTTGGTTGATACAGCAAATTATAATTACCCTAATTTGCATAATCTTTTTAATCAGACCACAGGCCCTCGGACTGTTTAGTAGTGTCCAGGCACCATCAGAGTCCCAAAAACACCAGAATAAGTGAAAAATGGGGGCCAGAAATCAGGGTGCTTCTGCAATCAGTCCAGTTTTTCCACAGTTGAATTGATTAATTAAACCAAAGGTTACAGGGACATCGTATTTAGGCTCACATTTCAAATGTGTAAAACCATAGAAATCCAGCTGTTATAGTGAGAGTTATTTCAAGAAAATATAACTCTTAGCCTAAGGTAAGTATAATTCATGTCCCCGCCATGCACAGTTTTCTCATCAACAATTTTACTATTCGCCACAACAGAGTACCCTTCCTGACTGTCAGGCAGGTGGGTTCCCGTCGACCATATTGAGATGTTTCAGCTTTGCAGGCAGTGTCATACCGGCGGATTGCTGATGGAGGGAGACCATGGGGGTCATTCTAACCAAAATGACGGAAGCACCGCCAACAGGCTGGCGGTGCTTCCTGGGCCATTCTGACCGCGGCGGTAAAGCCGCGGTCAGAAAACCGGGTCCGCCGGTTTCCCGCCGGATTTCCCCTCGGATTTCCCCCGGTTGGCCAAATCCGCCATGGCGGCGCTGCAAGCAGCGCCGCCATGGGGATTCTGACCCCCTTCCCGCCAGCCTGTTTCTGGCGGTCTTCACCGCCAGGAACAGGCTGGCGGGAACGGGTGTCCTGGGGCCCCCTAACAGGGCCCCAGCCTGCTTTTCACTGTTTGCCTAGCAGACAGTGAAAAGCATGACGGGTGCAACTGCACCCGTCGCACACCTGCAACACTGCCGGCTCCATTCGGGGCCGGCTTCAGTGTTGCAGGCCCCTTTCCCGCTGGGCCGGCGGGCGCTAACTTGGCTAGCGCCCGCCGGCCCAGCAGGAAAGTTGAAATGGCCCCAGCGGTCTTTTGACCGCGGAGCGGCCATATGGCGGTTACCGCATGGCGGGCGGTTACCGCATGGCGGGTAGCTACCGCCGCCCGCTGCGGTTGGAATGAGGGCCCATGACTGGAACCAATGGAAATTTTACAATGGCAGTGGCTATAGAATACAGGTAAGTTTCACACACACGCACACACACTTTGCCTTAGCCATATGCGTCCTCCTGCACAACAAACGACTCAACACGCCATATACACACCATCATCCATTGCCATTCCAACACCACACAACCCACATATGTCGAACACACCCATTGCATTACATCCATGACACAACACACACACACACCATTGACACTATATCCACTCATGATTCAACCACAACAACCAATAGAACTACACACTCATCTAGAAAAACGCACACACATATGCACAACTACATACTTCACAACAGCGTCCACCACATAAAAACGGCAATCACCTGATTGTGCCACACAGCAACCCAACACACAACCAAAAGCATCTGCAAGTGGCACACAGAGGGACACGATCACATCACCCCCTCCAGTTCCCTCCACCTCATCCAGCCAATTCAATCACACTCAGACATACACATACTGACACATATCCACAACAGTCAGCACAACCTTACTGGTAGAGGTCTCTTTGCAAGGTGCACACACAGACATAGTTGACAAGTATGATTTTACCATCATTGTGATGCTGCCATTCATTGAACAATGACACCATAATGATATGTGTGTATTTGTGGGATATGCGTGTTGTGCCAGTGTGTCCCCATGCATGTGTGACACCTTTGTATTCCTGACATATGCATGATCACAATAATTAAAAAAAATACTGTGACATGTATATGCCTGCAATGGTACCCACCTCACTCCAGTGCCCACCCAATGTACCCTGGCAATGTAGGTACCCTAGCTTTGAGGTTGGCGATGGAAGAGTTGTGTTTTCTCTTTGGGTCAATAGCAGCAGAAACACAGGTCTTTTCAAGTCATGTCCACTCGAAAACGGAAGTGGATTCAGGGGAAAGGGTATGTTTTTACTTCGTTTCCTCCCCAATCCCCCAACTTAAGTGTGGAGGTCAAACCACCACATTTTGCTTGGCGGTAAGGCACATCCGAATCTGCACACAGTAAAAGTGGCTGGAGTCCAGCCAGCGGCCACTATTTCCTACGGTGCTATCGACGCGGGCGGAATATCTTGGCAGAGACGGCGGGGTGCATGCGGGCTGCTATCGCCTATGGGACCACCAACATCTAAATCCGGCCAGCAGACTGTCATGGAGGAGAACAGGTTTTCAGTCGAAAAAGCAACTGTGGAACTGTTTCCGCCAAGATCTAATTCAGGCCCTAAATATTCGAATTTTTCTATGTTTTACTATATTGGTCCTAGTAATGCATTTCTGCCAATCTCAAATGATTCAAAGTCAAAACATTTCTAGAATTGTATACATGCTATACTGCTTACATGGTCGCCCCGTTTTAGACCTTCAATCAAACTCATGCGGTTGGAGGGTGAGGTAACTGGAATACATTTAGCTGATTGCAATACCAGGCAGTGATCAGTGTTCATTGGTAGCTACTGAAGTGCAAATAGTAGGTGATTTTTAGCTGGAAGAAAGAACTGGCAGGTCTGAGTTGATTGCAGAGCATGCCCTTGTATTTGTTCCAATGACTCTTCAAGGAGAAGTGACCCTGCCAGGTCTGTGCTTCGCAGCCAAATGAACAGCATTTCCCTGATTAGCACCTACATAACAAAAGGACATCTGGCCGAACTCAATTTTTATCTCACCTCTAATGGCACACAAATAATCTACTCCATTTTGACTTGTTTCTTTCTGTCATTAAATCACCTCATGCGGAAACTGTTGCTTTTGTGTGTCCTGAATCATTTGCAAATGGAAAGATTTTAAGCGTCAAGTCTCGATTGATACACCAGCTTGACATGCACGGAATATGGAAATACAAGCCCGAGACGAATTTTACATGGGTACATGTGTCATTCAAAATGTAGTTTTGCCACTTTAATAATGAACTCTAATAGTCCAACACGACATTTTAACATTGCAGTGCTCGACTGAAGTTTCAAGTATTGTTTAAAGTTAATAGTCCCTCGTATTTTAGAACAGAGTTAAAAAATTGTGAGCTAAAGTTACTAGTATAAAAACGTCTTTGTCTTAAATACTGTCCACTTTGCTAAAAGCATTGGATTTGAAAAAAATCCATATCCCCTTTTTCAGTTGAGTTTTGTTACTGAAAATTCAGATTTTAACTTAACAATATTTGCATAAGGTATATTTTCACTATCAGGAAAATCTGACTGGGCAACCCGATCAGTGAAATTGTAAAGCTAAGGGTCACATATAACAACACCTGTCGCAAACCAGGCATGTGTAATTTACACAACCCCTCATTTGTGAACGGGAATGCAATTTGCAAACCACTAATAGGTGGCACAACAACCTGTCCAAATCGCAAGGACTGGTAGAATAACAGTTCTAATGAATAATACTTTGGTAGGCCACAATTATCGAGCCCTTGTTTTTGAATGCAAATACGGAGAGAGAGGCCTGTAAGGGACGGCAGGCCTCCATCTCTGTGGAGTCCCCTCTAAAAAGCCGTCTTGCTGTTGCAACTCCTATTGTTTTGCAAATTGCAGTGTCTGGGACAGCGAAATGGCTTCCTAAATCTGCCCAAAAGGCACTAAAAGTTAAGGATATATTTTAATATAAGCACCGGAACGCAAAGGGGTTAATTTAAACATAGGGCCATATTTATACTTTTCGACGCACAACTGCGCCAACGCAGTTGTGCGTCAAAAAATCGAACGCCGGCTAACGCCATTCTGAAGCGCCATGCAGGCGCCGTATTTATTCAATGACGTTAGCCGACGGAGCTGCCTGGTTTGCGTAAAAAAAAATGACTTACACCAGGCAGCGCCGGCGTAGGGGAATATGGAGCTTGGGCGTCAAAAAATGGGGCAAGTCAGGCTGAGGCAAAATTTTCGCCTCAACCCGATTTGCGCCATTTTTTTTTACTCCCAACCCCCCTTGAAATGACTCCTGTCTTAGCAAAGACAGGAGTCATGCCCCCTTGCCCAATGGCCATGCCCACGGGACTTATGTCCCCTGAGCATGGTCATTGGGCATAGTGGCATGTAGGGGGGCACAAATCAGGCCCCCCCCTATGCCACGAAAAAAAAAAAAAAATACTTACCTGAAATTACCTTAAGTTCCCTGGGATGGGTCCCTCCATCCTTGGGCGTCCTCCTGGGGTGTTCAAGGGTGGCAGGGGGTGTCCCTGGGGGCATGGGAGGGCACCTCTGGGCTCCTTCCGAGCCCACAGGTCCCTTAACGCCTGCCCTGACCAGACGTTAAAAAACGACACAAAAGCGGCTGGACGTCATTTTTTTTGACCCGCCCACTCCCGGGCGTCATTTTTGCCCGGGAGTGTAAATACGGAGCACATGCCTCGGAGTAATTTTTTAGACGGGAACGCCTACCTTGCATATCATTAACGCAAAGTAGGTGTCCACGCTAAAAAATGACGCAAACTCCATGGACTTTGGCGCTAGACGCGTCTAACGCCAAAGTATAAATATGGAGTTAGTATTGCGTCGTATTTGCGTAAAAAAAAATGACACAATTCCGGCGCAAACAGAGTATAAATATGCCCCATAGTTTATAAATGTTGTTAAATGTATACGTTGAAAAATTCAAAATGTACAGCTGCTTAACTCTGAAATGTACGAGAAAGTAGACTTTCAACTTGTGCTTTCTATCTGTAATTGACACATGTTTTGCTATGAGTCGTTGTGACTTACTTTTGTAGTACATGTGGATACCAAGGATTTTTTAAGAGTAACTGAGAGTAAATCAGGAGTGCCTCTCACTTACCCTGGAATTCAGGAGTAAGCAGACAGTTCAACAAGAGTATCTCATAGCAACATCTTTGTGCATTAGACCCTCTTGGATAGGTGCTATTTCTGCAGGGTCACCCAGGATTTCTTTGTTTTTTCCTGAACCTCATTTTTGTTGGCTATAGACCTCTGTGTGCTTTACCCCTGCTAACCAGAGGTAAAGTGCTGATACTCTCCTTTTTAAACATATTAAAAATTGCATACAAGCAGCACATTTAATTTACTTCTAAGTCCCTAGTATATGATATTACCTGTACCAAGGGCCTACAAATAAAATGCTACTAGTGGACTGAAGCACTCACTGTGCCACTTACTAAAGTAGCACAAGAAAACATGTCTCCAGGCTGGTTACTGCAGCTTCCTGCACAGTTTTAAACTGCCCTTTTGACTTGGCAAAACAAATCTTTTGTCAGGTCTGAAACTTCCGTGTTAGTACTTCAGACACATCCCTCTATACGGTAGTGGAACTCATAGGTGACTTGCAGTAGTCCTCTAATGCACAACAGGAGGTACTTTATCCCAAATCATACAGCAAGATTACTCACAATAATGTGGCCAAGTTTCACATCATCACCTTGGGCAACCTAGAAGACGATGGCATATCAAATTTATTTGTAGCATACTGACTTATCAGACTTCTAAATTAGAATTCTAAGGTGTATCTATCAATCAATCACTCAGTGAGCTCTAAAGCTTGGCTAATCAACCATAGGGTCTCAAGATGTTGATTGCGGGCATGCTGCTCAGTCAAAGAGCCAAGTCTTGAGGTCCTTCCTGAACTGCTTTAGTGATGCGGTCTGCCTGAGTTTGAGAGGTAGCGTGTTCCATGTCCTGGCTAGGAGGTAGGAGAAGGATCTTCCTCCTGTGCTTTTCTGGATCTTGAAAACGGCTGCGAGGGCGAGCTGGGAAGAACGGAACACATAGAAGGCGAGGTGGTGGTTCAGGTATGCAGTCCTGCATTGTGCAGAACCTTGTAGGTGTAGATCAGGAGTTTGTATGTGAGTTGCTTGTTGACTGGGAGCCAGTGTAGGTCTCTGAGGTGGAGGAGATGTGGCTTTGTCGGGGGATGTCCAGGATGAGTCTGACTCCTGCATCCTGGATTCTTTGTAGTCTTGATTGTAGTTTCTTGGTGATGCTGGCATAGAGTGAGTTGTCATAGCCCAGTTTGCTTGTGATGAGTGCGTGGCTAACTGTCTTTCTTGTGTCAGAGGGAATCCACTTGAAGATCTTTTGAAGGAGTCAGAGAGTGTGAAAGCATGACAACTAGGGGTGCACGGGGAGCTCTGCTGGTGGAGCTAACAGAGTTTTTAGAACTCCAAGTCCAAAAACCCTGCTAGCCCCACCAGTGGAGCAGAGCTCAGCCGGGAAGCACTGCAGCACAGCGCAAGCACAAACAGTCTGCGCCTGCGTTTGTCACGCTGGACCAGAGGGAGGCAGCCGCTGAGACTCATTGCAGTTGGACGATGAGGAGGGAAGGACTCCTGCAAAGACCCAGGTAAGTCCTCATCTGCTTTAATAATTGTTTGTGCACACTGGTGCACAAACAAGGACTGAAACAACAGCTTTCACTGCCTACGGCCCTGGCCTGAATTCAGGCCAGGGCCATAGGCAGCAAAAGTTGCCATTTCAGGCCTAATGTGCACTGGCCTGCCCCGTGTGCAGTGCACATGGGGCAGGCTGGTGCAGAAGAGTCCTGGTAGCTTTCACTGCCTACAGCCCTAGCTTGAATTCAAGCCAGGGCCGTAGGCAGCGAAAGAAAGCTTTTGTTTCAGGCCTCTTGTGCAGCGGCCTGCCACGTGTGCACTGCCCACAAGACAGGCTGGTGCTCAACAGGCCTGAAAGGGCAGCTTTCAGTGCCAATGCCCTCTCCTGAATGCAAGCCATCTTAGAAGCACTAATCACGGTCGGGCCTGGCTGACCAGGTCCGACCCTGTTTAGCGCTTCTGAAATCGGGTGCATTCACGACTCCACGGGTCACAGAACTCTGCCTCTAATGAATTCCATGGAGTTTTTTTTCAACTCCACAGAATTCCGTGGAGTTGGACTCCGTGAACTCCGCCCAGACCTAATGACGACGAGACAGCTAGGTGGGTCATGGACAGAGAGGATTCCAGGATGATCCCCAGATTGTGTGCGAGGTCTGAGGGAGTGGGGACATTTCCCAGTGCGGTGGACCACCAGGAGTCGTTCCAGGCGGAAGGGGTGGAGCCAATTACGAGGATCTCCATCTTGTCCAAGTTAAGTTTGAGGCAGCTGGCTTCCAATCAGGTGGCGACTGCTCTCATACCATTGTGGAAATTTCTCTTGGCCTTTACAGGGTAGTTGGACAGGCAGAGGTTCAGTTGGGTATCGTCGGCATAGGAGACTATGTTTATCCTGTGTTGTTTAATGATCTTAGCTACCAACGCATGTAGATGTTGAAAAGCATCGGGCTGAGTGGTGATCCCTGGGGCACTTCGGAGCATGTATCTTTGGGTTCTGACGTGAATGGCAGTACTCTGACACTCGGTGTTCTTCCATTGAGGAAGGATCTGATCCATTCCAGTGCTTCATCTGAGATGCCGGCATCGTGGAGTCTGGTGCAGAGGGTGGAGTGGGAGACGGTGTCAAATGCAGCAGAGAGGTCAAGGAGGATGATTCCTGCCGTGCCTCTGTGGTCTAGTATGGCACATATGTCATCGGTGGCTGCTAGGAGTGCTGTTTCTGTGCTGTAGTTGCTCCTGAATCCAGATTGGGATGAGTTTAGGATTTGGTGTGTCTCGCGGAATTTGGTGAGTTGCTGGTTGACTGCCTTTTCCATTATCTTGCCTGGGAAAGGGAGCAGAGAGATGGGTCCATACCTTCTCAGGTCCCTTGGGTCAGCCGTGGGTTTCTTGAGTGGCAGATTGATCTCGGCATGCTTTTAGTCTGATGGGAAGGTGGTCGTCTCGAAGGATTGGTTGATAGTTTGGCAGAAGATGTCATGAGGGCATGTAGCTGAGGGAGCTTCTGAATGGATTAAGTTTATGAGGTTTTGGGTGTCCTCTTTAGTGATGGGAGTCCAGGAGTTCAGGCTCTGGTGTGGTGCTGGGTCCATGGTAGTATTTGTGGGTGGTGCAAGCTGGTTTTGGTTCTTGAAGCCTTCGCAAATGTCCTGGATTTTTCAGTGGAAAAAGGTGGCAAGGTTGTTGCAGAGGTCTTGGGAGGGATGAGGTGTCTGTCCTAGAGTTCGGGAACTTTATGACATTGGTGAAGAGCTCTTCACACCTCATTAAGGCAGCCTGGCTCAGGCTGCCAGGGATTGACCAATCAGGAGAGGGCACTACAGGGCTGATTTGGATAACTTTCAGAAAGAGTTCTTTCTCTGTACTGGTTACAATAAATCCAACCTTGGCAAGTTGTTTGATTCATTTTAACTTTTAGTTTGATACCACACCTGACAGTTGTAGCTGTTTTTTAGTGGAAATGTGACTTTATTAATTTTAAATAAAGCCTCCCAATGTTAGCCTTTGGAGCTAATGTACTTCAATAAGGAAAATTAATTTGACTGTTTTTCCCTCACCGGGTCTCATAAAACATATTTCATAAAGTACCTGCTTATATATTACACTGCACCCAAGGCTTAGGCACCTAGGACAGACCTTATGGATGATTTATTTGTAAAAGTAAGGTAGTTCAGGATTTTTGAAGTACTTTTAATTCCAAAGTCGAATTTGGGGTTAACTTTAATTTAAAAGCAGCCAGCAAGACAGGGCTGCTTTTACAATGACACCAGGGACCACAACAGGATACCCAGGGGTGGCCTAACTACACTGGGGACCCTAAACCTACATGCCCTACCATATACTAGGGGCTTATAGATAATTTGCCAGAGCCAATTATAATTATGCCTAATTTTCATATAGGATTTTACACAGGGCATTATGACTTTGACTGGTTAGCAGTGCCCAGGGCAGTCAGTCAGTAACCACCAGTATTAGTCCAAACCTTTGGGGGTGATTGAGGCCAAAAGGATGACTCTCTCACACCTTTTTAACTCTTTTCAAAACCAGTATATGGTTAGGAAGTGTGAAAAATGTGTGTGCCCCAGATTTGGAGTAAACTGGAGATTTAGGGCCCTATGACGAGACTGCCGGTCTCAAGACAGCCAGACTTGCGGTGGTGGTTGGACTGCCATGGCTGTGATGGTCCAACTGCCACATTGCGACTTTGGCAGTCGGACCACTAAAAGACTGCCGTCTCTGCCAGGATCTCTGATGGGATGACGGCAGTCGTGGTTGTAATCAGCCACAGCGGCGCTGACGTCAACATCACCATGCTGATTACAACCATGTTCTCCCCCAGCCTTTTCATGGCAGTTCGCCCGCCATGAAATGGCTGGTGAAGAAAAAGTGCTGGGGGGCACAAGAGGGCCCCTGCACTGCCTATGACACTGCTTAGCAGACAGTGTGCATTCCGAGGGTGCTACGAGGCCCCCCTGTGCAACAGCATTGGACTAGGCTCAAGGTGGAGCTGAGTCCAAGTCCGCTGCATGTTTTCCACTGGGCTGATGGGTGGAAAGCTTGGTTTCCACCCGTCAGCCGAGTGGAAAATTCGTAGTGGGGCCAGAGAGGAGCCTGCCAGTACTGTGGCGGTCTCCTCATCAGGAGTTTGGTGGTTGGGTTTTTCCAACTGCCAAACTCATAATCAGCCCCTAGTTTGTGTTTCTGTGGCATACTTAAAATGCACCTAATGTAAAGGGAACGTCCCAAAGCAATTACTATGCTTCTTGGGATGTTCAAGATATATATTGATTAAGTTGCAAATAAAGAAGGTCTCTATAAGTCTTACATTACAAAGATTATTCAGTACATAAATAGGTAATATGATGTTAGATGGTTGTTGATTTGACTGAAATGTAGATTGTAATGCCCCTTTAACAGTAAAAGTATTCTGTGAAATCCTTGCTTGTGTATTTGCTCCTTGAAAGTCTCTGTGAAGTCCTGAGAGCAAAGGCAGGGAATGAGATTAACTTTCAGCAAGCTACCTTCATACATAAATATCAATGGTTGAGGGTTGTACTTGTACTACCCAGACTGATCCCACTGTGAGCTGTGGTAAAGCCAAGCACACACTCTGTTCCAACCAGTTCTCTCCTACCCCAGGCCACAACCTCCCATACAAATGTACTCAAATAAACTTGTGTGATATTATGAGAGTCACCTCAACACACTCCCTTATTATTACCCATTCCCTAAACACCCTTTAAAGTGGGTGCCTGAGAAGAAAGAAGAGTTTGCTGCCTGTTTTGGTCAATAACACATTATTTCATGCAGTATCTTGGTTAAAACTTTGCATATAGTTTTTCTTTCCTTTCTTTCTCTTCCTCTCTCCCTTCACTCTCCCTACTTTTTCCCATGCTGCCGCTGCTCCTGTGGCCCTGCCCCCTCCCTCTCTGTGAAGTGCTTTTCCCACCCCTCCAGCTGACCAGACCCCCCACCTCCCACCCCTTCTTAATGGCAGCTGCTGCGCACTGAGGGGTAACTCCTCTGACCTCCTGGTCAGTGTCTGTTGCCCTCCTCTGTGCAGCTCCACCTGTTTGCTGCTGTGGCTGCTTCTCCCTTGAGTGAACTGAGAGCCTCCCTGACTTCAGTTTGAGGCCCACCTCCACCCGCAGGCTCCTGTCTGAGCCTCATTTCTGGTCATCTATTGGCCATCTGCATGTAAGTATCTCCTGTCTCACTTTACTCCTTCGTTTACTTCTGCTTTTACTTCTGTTTTTTACTTCTGTTTAACTTTCTGTCTTTTTATTCCATGATGCTTTTCTTTCTTTCCTGTCTCTTTCTCTCTGCCTTCACTTTCCCCACGTTTTCCCATGCTGCTCCGGCAGTCCCACTCCCTCCCTCCATCCAAATGGCTTTTCCCTCCCCCACTTCCCAGCTGACCAGACCCCCCCCATCTCCTTCCCCTTCTTAGTGGTGGCCGCTGTGGGGCCACACTGCTAATGTGCCAAAGGCACCCCAAAGGAAAGCCCGTCTATGCCCCTTCGCGCCTGGACCGCGTCTAGCACCATGGACCCTGGTCCTGGCTCCATCTGCCAGTTCAACTCCAACACACTATGGGGGTCATTCCGACCCTGGCGGTCCATGACCGCCAGGGCCGGGGACCGCGGAAGCACCGCCAACAGGCTGGCGGTGCTTCCTGAGCCATTCTGACCGCCGGTTTACCCCTGGCCCAGTGAATCCTCCATGGCGGCGCTGCGTGCAGCACCGCCATGGGGATTCCGACCCCCTTCCCGCCATCCTGGTCCTGGCGGTGTTTATGGCGGGAACGGGCGCCGTGGGGCCCCTGGGGGCCCCTGCACTGCCCATGCCACTGGCATGGGCAGTGCAGGGGCCCCCTAACAGGGCCCCATAATGATTTTCAGTGTCTGCCTAGCAGACACTGAAAATCGCGACGGGTGCCACTGCACCAGTCGCACACCAGCAACTCCGCCGGCTCCATTCGGAGCCGGCTTCATCGTTGCTGGGGCTTTCCCGCTGGACGGGCGGGCGGCCTTTTGGCGGTCGCCCGCCCGCCCAGCGGGAAAGTCAGAATGACCGCCGCGGTCATTTGACTGCGGTGCGGTCTTTTGGCGGGCGGTGCCCGCCGCCCGCCGGGATCGGAATGACCCCGTATGTGCCTTCAACCTGGGAAGATCCTTAACCTGTCATCTAGCCAACCTGAGGAACACTCATGGACCTTTTTCATGTCAAGCATGCTTCCATACCCTCCAAGGACCACCACATGATCCAGTACCAATCACGGACGACCACCTCAAGTGCATACTCAATACATACTCCCTCACCATGCATGCAGTAAAAGTCTGGGACCTCCTCGACTCAACTGCCCCTGATGTTGCCTTCCTCACAGAGATGTTGATCACCCCCACCTTAACGTCGGACAACACCACAGCCATCCTGGACAACTACAAAATCATCCACAAGGATAGAGCCATCCAGCCTGGAGGAGGCATTGCGATAGTCTACAAGAATCCCTCTGGCTGACAGCCACCAACAAGTCACAGACTCAGCTAACCCATGAACACCTACACTTCCAGATTCAGACCGACCCCAACTCCTCCCTTCGTGGCACACTAATTTAAAGGCCACCCAAACCCCGACCTCAATTCTGCAAAGGTATTGCAGACCTTGTCACCCCCCCACCCAAGGGCTCACCTCCTCTGACTACATCCCACTCAGTGACCTCAACTTCCATCCTAATATCCACGATGACCCCAACACCACAAACCTCTTGGACAACCTTGCAACACTTGGCCTCAATCAACGTGTCAACGTCCCCACCCACAGAAGCGGACACATCCTTTACCCCATCTTCTCAGCAGGGAACAAGATCACCATTTCCCACACCTCCGAACACCATTGGACCGACCACAAGTGTGCTCCCTTTACCTTCACGAAGAACGCTGCATGCCACTATGTCCCCTGCCACCCTGGCAGACACTGGGGCAAAGTTACAGAAGCACAACTCACCAATGTTTTCAGCCACTCCCCTCACCTAATGCAGTGGATGCTAATGAAGCCACACGCAATCTACACGGCTGGTGATCGGAATGAGCCAACAACGTATCCCCCCCTCAGGAAACCAGCAGGAAACCGACATAGCAAAAGACCTAAATAGTTCATGACAGACCTACAAGAGTCCAAATGCTCCTGCAGACAACTAGAATGGAAATGGAGGAACAACAAATCAACTGAAGACCGCACAGCCCACAAGAATGCAGTCACTACACACCACCAGAACATCAGAGGCACCAAAAAAAGCCACCATTAAAGACGGACTCAGCACCAGCGCTCAGTACTGTACTTGTTGGTGCTGCACATACATAATCACGTCTGTCATATACCATATTATCATTCTCTTGCCCGCATAACAGTCTTTGTTGAACTTGAAACAACATATTTACATGATGGTGCACTTGGGAGCGGGTAAATTCTAGTTGCTGGGGAATGCCTCAATGTATCTTTACCAAGGTGGAGTCTAGTCCCTCTCTCAATCTCTGTCAGTTCGTTTGTGCGTCAGAGGTCACTCATTTCGATACTTTACCATTCTCACACACCTCCTTGTTCAGTATCCTTGAGGACCTACATCCCAGACCGGTAGCCAACTACCCCCTTCACTCGCTTAATATTGGACTCTGCTCCCTTCTATGCAGCTCATTATGATATACAATGGGCCTTTACACCTCTGCTGTCTCCATTCCTTATCTTGTATGTCATTCCGTCCCCTCTGCAGTAGCTCCCCCACCTCTCACCATGTGCTCCCATTTCGTCAATACTTCCTCCCACGCTGGGGCAATGGGAGTCTGGCGCAGGCCCGGTGCTCCTCGCACTTCAGGACTTGCAATTCAGCTCTAGCCCATCTTGACACATCTCGTCTCCATTCAGTCAAAGAAGGGCACCTGGGTGACCTCCTCACTCCCCTTAATGCCCCTAAATTCAGTATTTAGGTGGCCCCATGACACTTGCAACTCAGATTCGTTGCACCTAAGACGATCAAGAAAGACACCAAAGAGCTGTGAAAAGCAAGAACTGAGGAGCAGCAACTGACTCGGCCCCAACCCTGCCGGCTTGCCTGCTGTCCTCAACAACTGCACCAAAGTAGACCCGCCCTGCAGCACCTCTGCTTCCAAAAGCCTGGGAGGAATGCCAGCACTTGAAGGAACCACCAGCACCTCATGTGGAATAGCAGAGCTACTCCACTGTACCCTGCAGGCACCCAAGAACTGTGAGAGCTTCAGACCGTGGAAAACACAACACCAAAACGTACCACTGCACCCAAGCCCCCCAGCCGAATTTAAGTGGGCCAACGGTGCCAATGAGGTCCTGAGACCCTCATAGCACCCTCCCCTTTAGTTTAGCCAAATTGGTCCTCCAATCACCGCCTGCATCTTCTTTTGTGCAGAAACCAAGAACCTTGAGGAGTCTTAACGTAAGCCACCGATGGACCCAGATGCCCCAGTGCCTCCTGGATTGACCAGTGGGTGCTGCCTTGGAGCTTGCCCCATGCTTACTTTAACTCCAGAAGAACAGCCCTGTAAGTCATTACTGAGTGCCTGAATGCAGTATATGTTTCTTTTCCCATGAAATAACATCAAAGCTACAGAGTTGTAAATCACCTCTGTACCTCTACTGAAGTGACCTGTTGGTGTTGGCAGTTGACAACTCGAAAAGTAGTTACCCGGTTACAATGATTTAGGTGTTTAAATTTATGTAGAAATCACTGTTATTTTTATAAATTAGTATCAGATTTGTTTTTTGAGTGTGAGTCTTGCTTCCTGGCTCTGTGTGTGCAATAAATGCTAAACAGTATCCTCTGATGAGCCTAAACTGCTCGCCCACATTACCACAGAAAGAGTGCATTTAGGGTTATTATTTTAACCCCTGTCAGCCAATAAGGGTCGACTGTAATATCTGCATAGTTTACCCCTACAGTGGTACACTACATAGATAGCCAGCTTCCTACACTTATGGTACATGCCTTCAAGCTTACTTTCAATTTGTAAGTTTATCATCAACAATTGCAAAAAATGGTAAAACTATTATATAAGCAAGATGCAAAGTAATTCGAAAAGTACAAGGTAAGTGGTCCCCTTCAGAGTAGCAGCATAGCCTTGCCACTGCTGCCACTTATCTTTCCACCATTTTAAGGAACCTCACAAGGTGACAATTTAACTGCACCAGTTTAATTTAAAATTATCCTACTACTGCGGAACATGATTTATGTTGTGAGTGCCTCATTTGCAAATTCATTTTGTTACAGGAATACCATCCTGGATTCCATCTGTATCCTAAATGGTAACCCAATTGTTTTCATTAAAAAGATAACTTTTACAACCTTATTATTTCTTACCTTGTCTCAATAAGGCTGTTTACAGAATACAACTGTTTGACTAGAGGGTTTTAATTTGAAAAATGCTCATTGGTTAAACTGCAGCTTGCATGCAAGGTTGTGCCCTTAAACATTTCACTTAGCACACAATAGTTTATCCATCTAGATCATCTCTTTAGAAAGAATATGGTTCCAGTGCAAATTTTAGACTACTGGAGAGATGACAGTCCTGAACAATAATCGTATCTGTTTCTATTTTAACAAGCTCCCTCAGTTCACCTGGCAAAGCATGAATAACTCCACTATCTCATCTAATCTTAGTAGCTAGCCCCCTTAAATATGCACAGTGTTGGGATGGGGAAGTCCTCTGCATGATAATGGGCATGTACCCCTGCCTTGAGTGCTCAACTGTACTGCTAATTTGTATGTCATAGGCAAACACAGATCATGCATGTGTGTCATAACACAGGAGTGTCTCACGGATTAACGTTTTATTGGACCAGTATGGGCACCCAAAGCGCTAACCTCATAGTTATAGAAGGCTACTGCCTTCACCAAGTGTTAGGCAGCGTGAGCATGGTGGTTACAGCATACCATGTAGTGATCAGTAGGAGTAAACAGGCCATTTTTAACCTTTGTCACTCGACTGAGGCCTACCTGCTTACCCATCACTATAAAGTTCCAATGCTGTGTGCTTAACTCACCTCTTAGCCTACATCAGTTGGATGTAAAGTACTACCCAGTGCAAGGGTAGTGACCTTGTACTGGATGTATGTGTGTCTGAGAAGGGTAAAGTAAAGAAATAGAGCAGTGCTGTGCGTGCATGGTGAATGCAAGACCCGGGTGCATGTATACCTGCAAGAGATGCATTACATGAGAGATGTAGTGTTGTGTAGGACATGCATGGTGAAAACATGTACAGGATCTCAGTTTGCTTTCACAAAGTGCACTACATGAAGGGTGAATTGTGGTGAAGCAACCGCGTAGTGAATGGATGTGTTAGCACTTTGTGTGTTTGCAACTAGCACACCATAACACAATTGAAAAAGGCTACAGTACTGAACAGTGCACATAGGGAATGTGTGCCCCTGGATGTATGTGTGTCTGTGAGGGCAAAACCTATGGTGGGAACAGTACTGAACAATGTGCCAGTGCAAGTGTGCCTGCAATGGTACATTACATGTAGCTTCCTGAGTTCCATTTTGGGAAGCTCAGGCTTGACTGGTAAGTACA